>NC_081405.1:91555460-91850460 GCF_030272615.1 Cryptomeria japonica | reverse complement strand
GATCAATGAAATCAACAATTGTATCCATGACTTCAACTAGGCTACTAATGATTCTTTTGTCCAGTCAATAAGATCAAAAGCTAGAACTGCTACTAGGCTTGGAACTACTAGCTCTGTTTTTGCTAGTCATGGTACTAGATCTATGTTTGTTGGTTTTGGTGGATCAACTGCTAGTGCTAGCTCTTTGAATAGACTATTGTTAGTGGTGCCAGTAGATCGAATTTTGTCTCTGTGGCCAGCCTGTCTCTCTTTTCGGGAATCACCACTTCAAAGTCTCTAGAGTGGGTCACTCTAGCAATGGAAGTAGGGCTTCGCTTTCTACCCATCCACCACTCCACCCATCTATCTCTTCCACCCATTCATGCTGGCTCTAGTTGGATATCCAAAGCTATTTCGAGCTGGTAGGGAGATCTATAGGTGATGGCTTCTCATCCATGCCATTACAGATAGATGGAAGGAAGGCATTTAGGCCTAAATAAAGGAATTTTTGATAGAATTTAGGCTTTAACGAAGGAAGGAATTTAGGTCTAAGGCATGGAGGTTACCATTACTCTTCATATAGCCAAGAGCTCTGAAAAGGGTTCATTTTCCTCAAGGCCTTAAGGTTCTACCTTAAGGGTCATACTTCCAATAGGTATGGTTTATCTCTTATAGGGTCATCTTGTCCCATGAGGAAGGGGAAAATAATTGAATATTCGATGCCGCTTGGGTTTCATTCTTTTGATTGAGCTTCGCAGTAGCTACTATTAAATATTAGGGTGCCATGAACAATTTTCCCAAATGATCTACTCTGCAACTACTACTGCTACTACTACTACTACTACTACTACTACTACTACTACTACTACTACTACTACTACTACTACTACTACTACTACGACTACTACTACTACTACTACTACTACTACTACTACTAATACTACTATTTTTTGTAATAATCTAATGGGAAGGATAAAATACCACTCGATTCTCTCGTAGGCTTTGGCAAAGTCAAACTTGACAAAAATAGTGCATTTTGCTTCAACTTCCTGACCCATTCCATACCCACCCAGACATCAATAATGTTGTCAAGGATGAAATGAGACTTAATGAAACCATTTTTCTTAGGACACACAATTTGAGGAATCAAATGCCTAATTTTCAAGGCCAAAGCTTTGGCAATTATGGTGTACAATACATTGAGGAGAGTGACAGGTTGCCAATTGCAAATGTCCTTCAGATCTCTAGCATTGGTATGAATTTCATGTTACCCTTGTTAATTAATTTACCTAAAGATTGATAGTGAAAAGCATCTTGATAGACTTTAAGAAATTCCATACACAAGATAGACCAACCAGGAACAAGATAATTTTCTATTAGTTAGAAGAAATTTAATAAGACCCTATGGGTCCTTTTTTGTAATTCAATGTCCCAAAAGTGTGACAAGTTTGTCCATGTTTGGGTCAAATTGTCATTTAGGGTCTGGTACAGTAAATTGAGTCAATAAGGGTCATTTTTTGATTTTTTAGAATCAAATGTAATCATTTTGGGGGACTATGACAATCTAGAGTCTAAGTTGGTCGAATTATGCAAAAGTTGTCATATTGTCAATTTGTTGTCTTAACAATTTTGGCACTTTTTGTAAGTTGTGATTCTCCAACAGTCAGTTTGGTTTGAAAAATAGTTGGAGGAGGTTGTGGTCATTTGGTAAACACCTTTAAAGGCCCCAAACACCAAATAATTTATGTTGGTTGTGTTGGTTGACTTGGAAATAAATTGAAGCATCAAGAATTGTTGGAAACTCGAGAAAAAACTATCTAATTTTTGTTAATTGCATATTGAAGGTGGATTGGTAATAATTCTCATGGCATAGATGTTGTAACTATATTGTTTTACCTTTTTTTTTATTTCATTGTGAGGTCTCGAAGTGATCATTGCCCCATTCTACAAGCAAATCTCTATCGGGTAGCCTAAACCCTTAAACCCCTAGGGTTTGATTACAATAATGGGTTTTGGCCTTTTAATCCTTAACTAAACACTCTACCATTATAGGATATTATAGGACATTGTATCATATGTTAGTACCAAAATACATTAAGAGTATACAACAGGGTGAAGAGGATGGAGAACTAACCCTAGGTCTGGCATCTCTAAGTGACAAACTCGTTTGATGAGTATAGCGTGTGAGAATTGAGTGGTAGCGCACTGAAAAAAGGGTTTGAATGTGATAGAAGGGTACTTTGGAGGTTTAAATTACATTTCATGGTTAGCGATGGTCACCCATTGGGAGAACCAAACCAGTTTATGAAAGGCATTCAATCAACTAGGTCTAAAAGTCCTATTAGGTTTGTTAGTGCAGCACTGGTTGGAATATCTACAAGTTGATGTGATACTGTAAACTAAGATATTGTTTTTAATTCCCAAAAGGGTATCTGAAAACATAATTTTTTTCCTAGATCCTCAAGGTGTCAAAGTTATCACCTGATTCCTTCAAAAGGAGACCTAATAGCAACTGGTTCAGGTTTGTGGGCGAGTGAGTAAAAATTGATGTTTCGGTGGATCTAAACCATGAAATATTATTTCTCTTGTGTTTAGGTGTTGTGATAAAACCCCTCCAAGGATTGTTGTTGTAGTTTCATAAATTGTACGCCCTTGCTAGGGAGGTACAATTTCACACTTAGGTTAGCACCCGCCTTAGTGTGTTTGCATCTTGCATTTCTAATTTCCCTTTAAGAATTTAATTAAATCTAAATTCTTATTTCATCACTCCCCACATAATAAAATTTGCCCCTTTACCCTAAGCATGCCCCTTTTTATTTTATTCCCCCAATAAATCATTTAATCATAAACCCTAATTATGTCCTATTTCGACCTTTAAGGCCTGATTTCGCATATCAAACACCTTGAAATCAGTTGTAACTTTGGTATAAGCTCTAATATCATCATATCTAATGGCCCTGAAAATTTGGTGAAAAGTTGGTCGGACCATGGCGAGAATGCACATGGTCCTCGACTTTTTCCTGAAATTTCGGGAGCATAATTCTATGATATTATAATGCTTAACCCCAAAATATTGGTGGGAAATTCAATTCCTAAGTTGGCCTAAAGGAAGAATTAAGTCAAAATTAAGATCTAGGGTTTCATACATAAGAACTCGCTTTCTTCATTTAAAAGGATGGATGGATCTTTTCTAAGGATATAAGGGCAGGTTTTGGGAGCACAAGGAGCCTTCTATGTAGTGAAAGAGAAGCCTATGTGGGGTCTTCAAAAACATTAATCAATCATTTTTCAAGCATTCATCATCAATTAGGAGCCTTGAAGACATTGAAGAGTAATAGGAGATCTAGTGTAAATATCTCTCCCTTGGGGATTGGCATGATTTCATGTTATTTTCATGTCTTTGTATGAGCTTCTTTAAATCAATTTGCATATTTACATTCATACTTTAGATCGTTTAGAATATTTGGATTGAAGCATTGTTATTTATATTCACATTTACATTTAGGGTTTACTCTCATGCGTACGGTAGCTCTAGTTTCTTTCATTTTAGGATCTTGCATACACAAAAGGTTCTAGCACACACATTTTCAGTACATTATCGACTATTTGTGGGGGTGGAAATCACCAAAACAAGGGTTTGACTAACGGAAAACCCCATATAGCCACCAAACCTTCCCTTTTCAGTTGTAGGTGTAGAAACAAAAATTCATAGGCAATTTCAGATCTGGAAAAGGCATCAGAACCACTCAGAAGTGCAGAAATTTGTCAAGGATAGGGGCATGGCACCCTGCTCCTTCCCAAGATAGGGGTGTGGTGCCTCAGTCCTGCCCAAGACAAGCATGTGGTGCCTTGGTCTCTCCACTTTGCAGTTTAATTCAATAGGTTGTAGACTCGGGACCTCCAGTTTGCAGTGTCTCAGTTGCAGCCTCCTATCTATGTAAATAAGACAATGGCATGGCACCCTAGTCCAGGTCAGTTTTGTTCAATTTACAATATCAAGTATACATCTAAAATCCTCTCCCTTTCATTCTTTTAGTATCTCAGTTTTAGATATCCAAGTTTGTGCAATTCTGAGTTCATTTATGCTTCATTCTTTATCTCCTAATCTAGTTGATCATTCAAACCCTAGTTTTCTCATCATTTGCAACAAGACGAATAGAAACCCTAAGAGGTAATCCTTGGATCTCTATTTCTCACAATAATTATCCAAAATGATCTACCTCCCTAGGCTCTTTCGTATTCCCAATGTGTTGGCAAAAGTGGGATTAGGTCCTAGTCATCTGATCTCGCTTTTCTTGCCTCCACATTTTGGTGAACCCGACGTGAATCCAATTTTCTTTAATTCCGATTTATGTTCTCAGATCTGAGTATTTTTTTCTATTTCAAATTCAAATTTACATTTGTAAGTTTCAATTTTTTGCAAATTTCAAAAAAAATAGAGGTTAATTTTGTTAAAATCAAAATTTTTCAAATCAAAATTGAACTTGTGGATAGCTTAATTTGGATCATTAATTTTAGCTCTGATTTAGGAACTCATTTCACCCATAAATTTAATTTTCTAAATTAACATTTAGAGTTCTTTCATTGGTTAAAATTGAACATTTCCTTCTATTTTGCATATGTTATCATTTGAAAGAGGAAAATTGTTGTCATGATGCATTCATTTCATAAATCTCATAATGGGTTAGCTTCCCTTGCTTAAATTTTTCTATCTCTTAAAGAGCCTCCTCCTATCTATGACAATATTTTAGTGCCTAAAAGAGTTGTTACCAATCCCTTCAAAACTTTCCCATTTTGTAAGGATAAATATTTGAAGATTGATCTTGACAATTCTTCTAAAATGTGCCCTTCTCATCTAGCCATCTTAGAGGAAGAGGATGTTATCATAAACATGTTTCTTAATGTTACTTTACCTTACTTAAATTATGCCTCTCTAAGTGAAAATGTATTCATGGACATTGACTTATCTTCTCCTAAATTTGGTCTTACCAATGGGGGCATGTTAGTGCAATAACAGGTTATGAGCACTTCTCTCAAAGATCTCCTTCCTAAGCATGAATCTTTGGAGAAAGATGTTCATCTCCCTCTTAAAGAATACAACCCTCATGAGGTTCATTTTGTGCAAGAAGATGGTATTACCCCTACTTTTCCTAGTGATGGCATTTCCTCTTTTGATTTCGACAAAATTTCCACTAGAGATGATGCATTAATGAGAAATGCTTGCCCTTCTCCTAAAGTTTGTCTTACCCCTAAAGATGCCTTAGAGAAAGAAGATGAAATCAGAATCAATTTCTTTAATTCTCTCTCCCCTAAAGATCCTATTGAAGACATTTTGAGGAAAGAAGATGATTTGGAAACATGTATTGATGCACTCCTTCCTAAGGATGAAGAATTAATGAACAATGTTATCCCTTCTCCCAAAATTAGCAATAACAATCAGGACATCTTTGTGAAAGATATTCCTTTCAATGACCTCACTATTTTGGATGAACCATTAGAAGAAGATGTTGATTATTCTCTACCCCATGAGATAACCCTAGCCAAAGGTGATGAAGTCATGATTGACAACTCCCTTGATATCTTCTCACCTTCCATGAATCACAATCATTCTCACTATAAAGGTAAAGCATCTCCCTCTCCTCAACTTGGTTCTACTCATAAGGATACCCTAGTTCAAGGTAAGATGGTTAACATCATAAAATTGGGCCCTTTACCCTAAGTGTGCCCCTTTTTATTTTATTCCTCCAATAAATAATTTAATCATAAACCTTAATTATGTCCTATTTTGACCTTTGAGGCCTAATTTCACATATCAAAACACCTCAAAATAAGTTTTAACTTTGGGATTCGCTCTAATATCATCATATCTAATGGCCTTGAAAATTTGGTAAAAAGTTGGTCAGATCGTGGTGGGAATGCACATGGTCCTCGACTTTTTTCCTGAAATTTTGGGAGCATAATTCTATGATATTATAATGCTTAACCCCAAAATATTGGTGGTAAATTCAATTCCAAGGTCGGCCTAAAGGCGAAATTAAGTCAAAATTAAGATCTAGGGTCTCATACATAAGAGCTCTCTTTCTTCATTTGAAAGGATGGATGGATCTTTTCTAAGGATCTAAGGGTAGGTTTTTGGAGCACAAGGATCCTTCTATGTAGTGAAAGAGAAGCCTATGTGGAGTATTCAACAACATTCATCAATAATTTTTCAAGCATTTATCATCAATTAGGAGCCTTGAAGACATTGAAGAGTAATGGGGGATCTAGTGGCAATATCTCTCCCTTGGGGATTGGTATGATTTCATGTTATTTTCATGTCTTTGTATGAGCTTCTTTACATCAATTTGCATATTTACATTTATGCTCTAGATCATTTATCATATTTGGTTTGAAGCATTGTTATTTACATTTAGGGTTTACTCTTATGCATAGGGTAGCTCTAGATCTTTCATTTTAGGATCTTGCATATACACAAGGTTCTATAACACACATTTTAAGTATACTATCAGCTATTTGTGGGGGTGGAAATCACCAAAATAGGGGTTTGACTAAGGAAAAACCCCATATAGCCACCCAAGCCTTCCCTTTTTAGTTGAAGGTGCAGAAATAGGCATCCGGAGGTAGTTTCAAATCTGGAAAAGGCATTAGAACCACTCAAAAGTCTCAGAAGTGCAGAAATTTGTCAAGGATAGGGGAGTGTTTCCCTATTCCCTCCACTATGTAATGAAATTCAATAGGTTGCAGACTCAGGACCTCCAGTTTGCAGTGTCTCAATTGTAGCCTCCTATCTACAGAAACAGGACAGTGGCATGGCACCCTGGTTCAGGTCAATTTTGTTCAATTTGCAGTATCGGGTATACATCTAGAATCCTCTCCCTTCCATGCTTTTAGTATCTCAATTACATATCTACAAGTTTGTGTAATTTTGAGTTCATTTATGTTTTGTTCTTTATCTCCTAATCTAGTTGATCATTCAAACCCTAGTTTTTCTCATCATTTGCAACAAGAGGAATAGAAACCCTAAGAGGTAATCCTTGGCTCTCTCTTTCACACAAGAAGTAGCCAAAGTAATCTACCTCCCTAGGCTCTTTCATATTCCCAATGTGTTGGCAAAATTGGGATTAGGTCCTAGTCACTCAATCTCACTTTTCCCGCCCCCACAGTTGTATTCAATTGGTCAAATGGGTCATTCAAACCCTTAAGCCTAGTAGTAGCCCACTCATTGTATGCAAAGGTGTGTGTAGACACACAAGAGATTGAGAAGTGTTAGTTGTTTGTAAGTGAACATAGTGGAGCCTTGGGATTTTCCAAGGTGTTGTTTGGTGTCATTGAACCATTCCTTGACTTGGTGTTGTGAACGGATCTTTGGAATCAGGGATTACCGGTAGAGTTTGTATGCCTTAGAGGTTGATTGGTTCAAGGTTAACCACCTTTTGGTCTATTTTCTGCTCATTGGAAAGCCATCACAACCAGGAGCTTTGTCATCAACGACAAAAAAAACATATTCCTTGAGATCATCAATGGTAGCCATCTAATCATAGAAAACCCTTTCGGCCTCTGACAACCAAGAAGGCACAAAAAAGAGGAAATTTTGAAGAGATTTTTCACTTTCCAAAGAAGTGTCTTGAGTAGTAAAGACTTTCTCATAATGGTGCACAAAATATTGCAAAACATCTGGTAGCTAAGAGAGCACAATGTGGCCTTCCTTAATGTGCTTAACGTCAAGTGAGGAGTGATGTACTCAAAGGGTTAAAAAAATTCTTCACAAGCACAATCCCCCACCTTAAGCCAATGAAGTCTAGCCTTAATCTGAGTACCACGAGCTGCATAATTGTCAGAAACTTTCTTCTAATGGCGAAGCTCTGCCACTCCAACCTAGAGAGTAGGAGAGAAAGGGTTGGAAGAAATATCCTTTGTGGCATGATGGAGATTGAAAATAGTGGCCTCATATGACTTTTGACGAAAGATGGAAAATTGTCAACCATAAATTTTGAGGAAATGAGTTGTGCACTCAATAACCCAATTCAACCAATCAATCCACCCATGAGATTGAGTCGGGTGACTTTCAAGATTCCAAACCAGTTGAATGTGACCCATTGTGGAGGAGTGAGTCAGCAAATAAGTGTTAAAAAAAATTGACACTTAGGTAGACAAATAGTATCAACTTGCCAAACAATATTAAATTGTATGGTAAAATGCTTTGACAAGGTGATATTAGGGATAGGATTAACCGTGAGGTCACCACAACTCTCAAAAGAAAAATAAAAAGATTATGTTGTAATCATGGCATGATCAAGCCAGTTTAAAATTTTGTTAGAGCCAACCCAAAAATTACTCCATGTATGCCAAATACAATTAGGGCAGTTTTGGTTTGTATTGGGGTCATAAAGGCCCAATTTATTTCTCATATAAAACCATGTTTCCCACTCGTTAATTGTCCAATAAAAAGGTATTAGACCATCCTTATAAGAGGCAAATTCCACCATATTGAAATACCCATATAAAACCCAATTAGGTGGTAGAGAATCTGCAACCTACCACCATAGACAAGATCTTTCAATAGCATCATTGGAAGCATAAACATTAATTATACCAAAAGATTGATTGACAGTAGACAAAATGACCTAGACCACACGCTAAGTAGGATCTATACCATGTGTTACAATGCAATATTGCCAACGTGGCACAAGAAAAGTAACAACACTTCCTCGACCCACTTTGTGGCTTGAATCAAAAAACAAGTCAGCTAGCCAAATAACACAACATGCAACATCCAAGAGAAATGAAGAAATTTTAATTTTTGAAGACAAAGAATATCTAAACTAGGAAATCTCTATTGAGCATTCCTCATAGCATACTTCCTGGAAGGGTTTGTAAGACCACAAACATTTCACGATAAGAAAATAATGAATAAATTTGTTGCAAGTTATCCTAGTCCTCAAGAGAGAAGAAACTATACTACAATAATTTTAAATCTTTCTAAACACCAAAGTGAGAAACTCAACATTTTTCAAGAGCTCAACCACCATCAGCATCACACTTAGAAGGGATACACAAGCAATCGAAATTAGTGGGTTGACTTGAAAATTTCATCGTTGGATGAGGGGTACAGACCCAAACAAGGCAAGCACCACCATCACCAATCGATTCATTCCCCTAAGAAATGGGGTTTGAAAGAGTGGACTGAGAGGATGGTTTGGGTTGTGAATGTGCATGTGCCTACACCATTTGCTTTCGCAGTGGTCACGGTGATTGAGGCTGAGGTTGAGGTTGAGAAGCAACCACTACCAACTATTTCTTAGCACCCACACTATGTTTTCCTTTGCAACCAGCAGAAGTCCAATGCTCATCAAATTTGGCGGGCTTTGTAGGTTGAGATTGTCCAGGCTTCTTCAGGGGAGACCTTGCCCTGGGAGTAGCTAAAGGGTAGTCCTTAATCTTATGTTTCGAATATTGACAATGAAAATAAGGTGTAGTGTCATAAATTGTACACCCTTGCTAGGGTGGTACAATTTCACACTTAGGTTAGCACTCGCCTTAGTGTGTCTTGCATCCTTCATTTCCCATTCCCCTTTAAGTATTTAATTAATTAATTTAATTAAATCTAAGGTCATGTCTCATCACTTTATTATAAACTTGGGCCCTTTACCCTAAGTGTGCCCCTTTTCATCTTATCCCTCCAGTGAATCATTTAATCATAAACCCCAATTATGTCTTATTTTGACCGTTTAGGCCCGATTTCACATATCAAAACATCTCAAAATCAGTTGTGACTTTGGGATGTACATGGTCCATGACTTTTTCCTCGAGATTTTGGGAGCACAATCCTATGATATTATAATACTTAACCCCAAAATATCAGTGGTAAATTCAAATCCTAGGTCGGCCTATACATGAAATTAAGATCGAGGGTTTCATACTTAAGAGCTCTCTTTCTTCATTTGAAGAGGTCTTCTTCTATAAGAATCTAAGGGTAGGTTTTTGGAGCATTAGAGCCTTCTTTGCAGTGAAAGAGTAGATCTTTGAAGTCTTAAACAATATTCAAAATTCATCCATCAAACATTCATCAAGTATCATTTTATCAATTGGGGGATTTTGAAGATGTTGAAGAACAATAGAAGATCACCGACTGACAATTGGCTTGTACCTCTCCCTCGGGGTTGGGTATGGTTTCATGTTGTTTTTAACTCTTTGCATAAGCTTAATTTTGATTCACATTCATGTTTTAGATCACTTTGCATCATGGATTTAGAGCATTTACTTTGTCAATTATAAGCAATTAGGGTTTACTCTTTAGGGTTGCTCTAAGTTGTTTACTTTCATTCTTAGGATCTTGCACACACACAAAGTTCTTGCACACACATTTTTCAGTACATTATTAGCTATTCGTGGAGGTGGAAATAACCAACACAGGGGTTTGAGTAAGGCAAAACCCTATAGATCCACCCTAAACCCTCTTTTTCAGCTTCAAGTACAGGTTCGGATCCGAGCATCACTGGAGGTTTCGGGACCAGAAGAGCACACAAGGACAATTCTGGGTTGCAGATCTTGGAAGATACCCCAAGGATAGGGGTGTGGTTCCCTATTCCTTCCTAGGATAGTGGTGTAGAACCATGTTCCTACCCTCTGTCAGTAGGACTTGGCAGAACAACACTTTGCAGACTCTAGAATCTCTCCTGTCATTTTCAACTCTAGAATTGCAGAATCAGGACAGTGGCATGGCACCCTAGTCTCGGACATTTCTGCTTAGATTTTAGACATAGGTGCACCTCTAATTTTGTCATCTGATATGTACTTTTCAGTAGTGTATTAGTTGTTCTTTGATCTCCATTCTCATATTAGGGTTTGCTTGCTTACTTGCTTTCTAGGTTAGATTGCATTTTGCATCATTCCTCTCTCTCATTTACAACAAAGGAATAGAAAACCTAAGAGGTAATCCATGACTCTCTCTTTCTCATAAGAAGTAGTCAACGTGCATTACCTCCTTAGGCTCTTTCATATTCCATGAGTGTGTATGAGAGTGGGATTAGGGTTTCCATACTTAGTCTCACTTTTTCCCTACACACAAGTATTCAAAAAATTTAAGTAAAGCACCTTCTAGGTGTAATAAAGACCACCAATCTAATTATCAATAATGTCTTTGAGATCACGAGCAAGATCGATCTCAACACAAACCCTCTTTTGAGGGTGTGCATGATAAAATTGTTCTGGCTCAACACAAACCACCTTACCAAGGGATTGAGCAATGATTTATAAAAATGGCCAACAAGGCAAAGGTCTGGGAATTCAATCCAGATGAAGACCTTGAGTTTCTTCTCATCACAGACGAAGAACTTATGCAACCATGGTAGAAAAAACAATGAGACATGCCAAGGCCCGTGATGAAGAATGGTTGGACATGATTGGACTCAGCAAATCAAAACCAAATAAAACCCTTTAGTGAGGTTTTGGACACCGTCAAGGAAGGCCCCATGAAGTGCTCAGAACTTGGCAACCCATTCATGAAACATGCTTTCAAGTGGAACCCTCCCCACAAAACATCCTACTAAATTAAAATGTTCAAACCACTGGCATGCACTATCAAAATCCTAAACAGGCAAAACAACATCAAGGGTATCGGGAGAGTTACCTCACGAAAAACCTTGGGAACAAATTTCTTGGGTCATTTGTTTAGGGGTGCCATGGTCACCCATTGCTAAAACTCCAACACAAACATCATCTGTTGGGTTAAGATCAGTCGAGGCCATCATAAAATACTAATTCTCATAATAAATGTGGTATGATGGAAGACACAACACAGAAGGACAGACAGTAGATGCAAGCATGCAAGAAACCCTAGCAAAGGAAAAATATATATTTTATTTGTTAATACTTTCTACATTTTTAGAGACTTCTCCATGCTTTCAAAAGAATCTAAAATAAAGTTAAACCATAGAGGCATAATAAAGTTAAAACGTAGAGCCATTGGGAATCACCTATCTATTTATTTCTTAGCTTTAAAATTTATAACAAAATGGTTGCACACTCTATATTCCTTCCTATGATCAGTAGCCTCCAATTACAAAAAAATAAATAAATAAATAAATAAATAAATAAAATAAAATAAAACAAAACAAAACAAAACAAAAAAACTAGCTTCTTCTTCATCTTTCCTAGATCATTCTTTTATATTCTCAAGTTTGCTCTACAATGTTTAGAACCTCTTTTATTCTTTTCTACAAGCAATAATTTTGTTTCACTCTATTCTTCTTGTTATAATTTTGGAACTTTTTCCACTTTTATAATTTTGTTTCATTATATTCTTCTTGTTATAATTTTGGAACTTTTTCCACTTTTCTATCAATTATTTTCCTTTCTAATTGATAGCTAGGAAGTAATATAAGAAGTCATTTGAAGATTATTCTCTTTTGATTGCTTCTTATTACTATTAATATTGATTTTCATGGTATTAAGTAATTACTATTAAATACTATTCATTGTAGTTATTTAATTGTTGTAATATGTTTGGAAGAACTCCACACTCTTATTGCTTTTTGATATTATGTCAAGAAGTATTAATCTTTTATTTTCAAATATTTCCTTTCTGAAAAACTATTTCTTCTCCTTTTTATAAACATAGTTATCTTCTTCTTTTGAATTTTTCTTGTATCTCTTGAAAATCTATTGCTTCTTATTTAAAATCGGCAACTTTTCAAAATTCTATATTTTTTTAACAAATCTTAATGGTTTAAGATTATTTTTATAAATAAATGTAGCATATTTTAATTTGTCGCCTATTTTTCCTTCTCCAAACATAAGTATAGGAAAAAATCTTCATTGGTTTTATATATTTTAATTATTATTATTACATCAATCATGTAATTTTTAGCACTAAGCACATTAATTTAAGAACACATACCAAAACATATTGAGTACCCTTGAAGTTGAATATCTTAAATAGGTGTTTGAACATTTTGAAAAATTTCTATGTAATCTCAACCAACTTTTTGTCATAGTTGTAAGTTGTTGATTGATTCTCTCTACATTCAATAGTTTTTGTCTTTGTAGTTTTGTATTTCTAATCCTTATTATTGTTCAAATAATTTATTTTAACTATCTTGTTTTGGCATATTCTATTATTTGAATGCATGTTGCTTTGTCACTCTCTTGTAGGGCTTTCCGTCTCTATTTGAAATGATTTCACTTTTTTTTAATACAAAGAATGAATCCATATTCAAAAAATCTCTTTTGCATTTGTATATAAGCCTTAGATAGAGTTTTTACTAAAAAAATCATTATTCCACATTCTCATCATAATATAGATTAAAAATTAGCATTTGCTCCTTATCCTTATCCTCCTTTATTTATCTAATCAAATTTTTTGATCCTTATCCTTATCCTCCTTTATTTATCTAAGATTATTCATTTTTACTTTAATATACATTCTTTGAATGTAAAATATTATTTAATAAAAACTTAAATAATTTCCCAACTTTTATAAAAAAAATACACTACTTATGAATTAATTATTAAAAAAGAATATAAATCACATAATATTTCCTCAAAATAATTATTATTATTGAAATAATGTGCTTTTTTCAACCTTATATCATGAGTAAACACTTATTCGATATCAGATCTTCTAAACAAAAGATTTAGCAAACTAAATAATTATATAATAAAAGTTTTAACAATTAATTTAATTTTAATGATAGAAATATAGGGTATATATTAACAATTCTAGAAATAAATTAATTAATTAATTAATTTAAGATTAATAGACAAGACAAACAAACAATGATAGAATTGCATGGTACTTCTTGAATGGTTAATGTATTGGTTGATATATATAAAATAAAAAGAAACTTCTAACTTGTGACTTGTCATTTCACCATTTGTATGATTTTGCAATCCCACATGGTGAAGCATGTACAAGCGATTAATTTAAACTTGCAAACTTCTGATATGTTGGTATTTCATCATATTTATATGGAATCTTTACATTCATCATTTATGTGGAGTCCCTCAATTAGATAGTATGGAGTGGATTAGGAGATTTTCATTTTGGTTTTTTTTGTAAAGATATCGATGTATTTATTGTTTTTGTTTTTTAAAATGTATTATAAAAAATAAATTCTATATTGTTAGTTTAGAAAATTTATTTTTGTTTCAATGATAAAATTATGAAATATACTATTATTTTATTTTATTTTTATCAATCCTGGGTCAAAGTTGATTATATTAAAAAATAGCAATAAATACATAATAAAGAGTTTTTAAAGAGTTTTAGTCCGACAGAAAATAACCCTAACATCAATCACATTTGATCAATCCAAAAACCCTCTAGGGCCTAAATCTACCAACACAAGATTCACAGATACTTGCTCAAAACCAATTTATATGCAAGATAAATCTATAACTAACCTAAGTAAACAAAAATCTGAAAAAAAACATATTGATCTAACCATTAACAATCATTGGAATCCTTTGTCTTGCCCAAACTGTTTTTGGAGGAAGGGGGAAGCAATCAACCACTTCCAAAGGTTTTGGACCCATTTTAGCCATAATAGTTTTCAATTCAATTTCTCATTCCACCAGAGCCATTTCTATTAAACCAAACAACTCGAAATGATCCTTAATCCAATTTCCATCTGCTATTTCTGTTAATAGGAACAAGGACCAAAGGAAATTTGCATATTTTTGGACGACAAAGTTCTTTTCTTTAAATGATTTTTCATCCTCAAAGTATAAAATGGGGAACCTGCAAGGAGGTTTTCCATTTCTGATGATGATATTGTAATCTATCAACAACAAGATTGTCAATTTATCATCTATGTTTTGCAAAGTATTTCTCAAATCTCCTAATAGGTCAACCTTGAATACCTTCCTACATAAATCCTCTATTTTGTTTTTCGGCAGATCAAAGTGAAGAAGAATGCCAACAAAAATATCATTTTTATAGTCTAGTATAGGCATCAAAAGGAGATGTAATTGTTACGCAGATTGTAATTTATATATAAATTAATAGTAGAAAGTACAATTTTATACATGCATATAGGATAAACAACTTCATGTTGCATCTATGAAAAAACATGTTACGTGTTTTATTCACATAACTAATCCCTCATAGCATGTGTTTTAGTAGATCACAATAAAATGATTATTAATTAGGATCTTTTTTCTACAGTGAGTCAAATTATGGTATTGCTTCACCTCTGTGAGCATCACCTAGATGCAATGAGTGCTAAGTGCACCATCCATTCTCATGAGAGATGGATTCTTGTAAACCATTAATCATGAAACATGGGTCAATGAGTTTGACTCAAAAATTACACAGTTGAATCCTGATAGCTATATCATAATTATTAACATAAAATAAAATGTAAAAACTACAACTTATATTGATATGTAAAAATTCTACAACTTATATTGATATGTAAAAGTTATTTACTCATAAATTCAAAGTCAATTTTCTTTGAAGTCCTTTCTTCCAAAATCAATCTCCTTTCTATATTTAATAACTTGAAATTGAACCATCCCACATTTCGCTCTCTACAAAATTAGAAATAAATAAATAAATTATCTAATGTCCCCAAATTAACGAGGCATAGGCTGCAAAATGGGAGACCAGACTGTTGAAATTGATGAAGACCTTATTGCCCAAGCCACAGGCCTTAGAAGGGAAGGATGCAACTTCTATAGAGACATAAAAGTTAGTAAGGAGGCCATTGACAGATATCCAGAAACCGAGAAGGAGAAAAAATGCCTAGTGAAGTTAAGTAAAACTTACTACCCCCCTAGGGCTTTTGTTAAACCCTGGAAGGAGGTCCTCTTTGTTTTAATGTGCTACATTACATTAGATGGTAGGTTTACAAAATTTTATGGCTACCATTTAGTCTTGCTGAATCATTTTAGGCATGATGAGAAGGTTAATTTTCCTCATTTTATGCTATGCTCGATGAATGCCACTATTAAGGCCTATAAAGAGAACCCTATGGGGGACACTGCCATGCATCAAGGCTTAATGGTCCTTATTTATGACCATCTCAAGGCCAATCAAATAGCCCACCTAGAGCCCTCTATAGAGTCTGAGGAGGATGGGTCTGACTCTACCTTTTCAGTGGATGAGGAGTCTAATAGTGACCCATTGAGTGATTCTAAGGAGAGCTTGGATGTCTTAGATTATGAAATTGGTAAGAAGATGAAATACATTAAAACAAGATCTTCTTTCTCTAAGGGTAAAAAACCTAAAGGAATAATCCTCTAGATTAGCCCTTCCTCGGAGGAGGAGGTCTCTGAAGACTCAGAGAAGGAGAACCCTCAAGGTTCACTGAAAAAGAAAACTAAAGTTCACACCCAGACTAGAAATAAGCACAAGAGGAAGGAGGAGAATGTGAAGGAGCTGGAGGTTTATAAGCAGGAAAGGACCTCGGAAGCTGATCAGAACTCGGAGAAGGTGACCACGGGCGAGGCTCTTAGGGTTGAAGACACAACTACTATTTGGGACACCCCAAAAAAGGAACAGGATATCCCTGGTAAGGTTGATACTCCCCCTAACCCTCCTCCAGAGGGTATGCAAGGTTTCATGGATACTATGGAGTGGCTTATAACTGGTTACAAGAAAGTTATGGACAACAACAAAAAACTCAGCAATAGAATTCAAATTTTGGAAACCGTCAACATTGGGGAAGGGAAGACTATGACTGATTACATTGAGGACCTGAAAAATACCATTGCAAAAGCTGAAAACATAAGAGACTCCTTCAACCCCAAATTTGAGAAAATAGAGAAAGATCTGTTGGAAAGGAAAAATCTTGTTGACGCTAATGATCAAACTATCTCGGGTACTGCCAGTAAAGTAAGAAAAATTGAGGAGTGCCTAAAGAGTATTGTTGAACAGAGTTTAAGCATCCTGAAGATTTCTGCTAGCAACACTAATACTCTCATCAGCAAACTGGATGAAGAGAAGGAGACCCTGGATATTGACCCGAACAATGAAGGAATAGGGGATGCTCAAGGACCGAGAACCCAAACCAGAGGCAAAAAGAAAGAAAAGAAACCTAAAAAGGACCTAGAAGATCTCAAAGCTATTGGGGCCACCTATGACCAGTTGGTGAAAAAGGTGGAGGACCTGCTGAAGACTATAGTTGTCTAGTGCTTTCCTTGTTTCTTTGTTGTTTTTATCTTTAGCTGTCTTTTTGGTTTGCAGGCTTTTTTGCCAGTCATTTTGTAAGCAGTTTATAAGCTCTAGACTTTTTATTGTCTTATCTTAATCTCCTTTTTTAAAGGTTTTGGGTCCTTAAAACTTGTTTTTCTTAATTAATCAAAATGAGGCATAGGCTGTAGTATGGGATTTTGTGAGGGCATTACATTAAACAGATGGCAGGAGATAGGGGTCCTAGAAACCCTAAGAGGTAATCCTTTTCTCTCTCTTTCTCACAAGAAGTAGCCAAAATGATCTACCTCCCTAGGCTCTTTTGTATTCCCAATGTGTTGGCAAAAGTGGGATTAGGTCCTAGTCACTTGATCTTGCTTTTCCCGCCCCTACATTTTGGTGAACCCAACGTGAATCCAACCTTCTTCAATTCTGATTTATGTTCTCAGATCTGAGTATATTTTTCTATTTCAAATTCAAATTTACATTTACAAGTTTCAATTTCTTGCAGATTTCAAAAAAAATAGATGTTAATTTTGTTAAAACCCTAATTTTTCAAATGAAAATTGAACTTGTGGATAGCTTAATTTGGATCATTTATTTCAGATCTGATTTAGGAACTCATTACACTCATAAATTTCATTTTCTAAATCAACATTTAGAGTGCTTGCATTGGTTAAAATTGAACATTTCCTTCTATTTTGCATATGTTATCATTTGAAAGAGGAAAATTATTGTCATGATGCATTCATTTCATAAATGTGATAATGGGTTAGCTTCCCTTGCTTCAATTTTTTTGTCTCTTAAAGAACCTCCTCCTATCTATGACAATATTTTAGTGCCTAAAAGAGTTGTTACCAATCCCTTCAAAACTCTCCCATTTTGTAAGGATAAAGATTTGAAGAGTGATCTTGACAATTCCTCTAAAATATGCCCTTCTCATCTAGCTATCTTAGAGGAAGAGGATGTTATCATAAACACTTTTCTTAATGTTACCTTATCATAATTACATGATTCCTCTCTAATTGAAAAGGTATTGATGGACATTGACTTATCTTCTCCTAAATATGGTCTTACCAATGGGGGCATGTTAGTGCAACAAGAGGTTATGAGCACTTCTCTCAAAGATCTCCTTCCTAAGCATGAATCTTTGGAGATATATGTTCATCTCCCTCCTAAATAATACTCCCCTCATGAGGTTCATTTTGTGCAAGAAGATGGTATTACCCCTACTTTTCCTAGTGATGGAATTTCCTCTTTTGATTTCGACAAAATTCCCACTAGAGATGATGCATGAATGAGAAATGCTTTCCCTTCTCCTAAAGTTTTTCTTACCCCTAAAGATGCCTTAGAGAAAGAAGATGAAATCATAATCAATTTCTTTAATTCTCTCTCCCCTAAAGATCCTATTGAAGACATTTTGAGGAAAGAAGATGATTTGGAAACATGTATTGATGCTCTCCTTCCTAAGGATGAAGAATTAATGAACAATGTTATCCCTTCTCCCAAAATTAGCAATAACAATTAGGACATCTTTGTGAAAGATATTCCTTTCAATGACCTCACTATTTTGGATGAACCATTAGAAGAAGGTGTTGATTATTCTCTACCCCATGAGATAACCCTAGCCAAAGGGGATGAAGTCATGATTGACAACTCCCTTGATATCTTCTCACCTTCCATGAATCACAATCATTCTCCCTCTAAAGGTAAAGCACCTCCCTCTCCTCAACTTGGTTCTACTCATAAGGATACCCTAGTTCAAGGTAATATGGTTAACATCTTTTCCAAAGATCTCCCTCTCAAAGGTGAGACTTTAAAGAGTAATGTTGATCCTTCTCCTAGAGATTATATTCCCCATGTAAATCATTTGATGATAGAGGATGATGTGACCTTTCCTACTAATAATGTTCGTACTAAAACATCAATTCCCACCCCTAGTCTCCCTCCTAAAATTGATCTTATCCATGATAATATTTTAGTGCAAGGAGAGACTATCAACAATTCTTCCAACAATCTTGTTCTTTCTTCTTCTAAGGACACCTTTGATATTCCTAAACCATCTTCAATCAATTTGATACATGTGAATGAAACACCTAATAAACCCCTCTTCACAGTTCAAGGTGCTTTTCCTTCTCAAAATTCCCCATGTAAGCCTATCTTAGTGGTTCAAGGTGGTTATGTCGAGGATTCTTTTTGCACTCCTAAAAAACCTATTATTACTGTGTAAGGAGACTATCCTACTAAGAGCCCTTATGAATATGCTATGAAAATCACTGGAGAGAGTTATCATATAGTTGCTCATACTTACAACACAAGAAACAATAGGCAACCTAGTCCTCCTCCAATTATCCCAACTTCACTTTCTCCCTCTCAACCTATTCTTCCACAAGCACCTCATATATCAAATTTTAGCAAGGAGTATGATCTCATTGAACAACTTAAAGCCACTCCTGCTAAGATTTCTATTTGGGATTTGGTTCAAACGTCACCTTCTTATCATGGGATGTTACAAGATGCTTTGAAAAAATTAGATGTCCCACCTGCAGTGACACCTAATAACATGTCCACTTTGATTTATCCTACAAACAAATCCAAAGCTCAAATTTTTTTTACACAAGATGAGTTACCTTCTCCTGAAATCCAAAATCAATATGAGCCTCTTATGATTGTGATTATTATCCATGATAGTGTTATAAGACGAAGCCTTGTGGACAATGGATCTGGCCTTAATGTTTATGGTGTAGACTTATTGGATAAGATTAAAGTGGATCGTTCTCTCATTGAATCTTCTTCTCTTACTATTTGAGGCTTTGATAATTTTGCTAAATAATGTCTAGGTGTCATAACCTTTCCTATTAGGGTAGGTCATGTTGTGTTACATACACCTATTCATGTTATGCCTGGTAATTTGACATATAACCTTCTATTAGGGAGACCTTGCATTCATAGCATCCAAGTTGTCCCCTTAACTTTGCATAGGAAATTCAAATTTATTTATAACAATACTACATATACCTTGTTAGCTAATACCAAACCTCAAGAACCATTAAAATTTGGCTCTTCTTATTCAACTACTTCCCATTCTTCTTCCAATGCTTCTAATTCTTCAAATACATCTACTTCCTTTAATGATGTTGATCCTTCTAGTACTTCTAATTCTTCTACTCAATTGTAATCTCCTCCCAAGGATATCTTTTCTCCCGAAGAAGTTCTCACAAATGATGATTAGGGATCTCTAGACTATACCCCTACTTTTATAGGAAAATATAGGGTACCTTGTAATGGATCTAAGACTGAGAAGGAGAAACCTACTTTGTCTAAACAACTAAGTAACCATTTTGTGGCTGCTTCTAATTCAATTGATTCTTCAAATCCTTCCTCTAATTCATATAGCACTGAACCTATGAGGCATCACCATCTCCTTCTGATTTGGCATCCCTTTATGGTCCTGGTTTTCACATTTTAGCTAATATTGGCTATGATGGCAATGGTTGTGGCACAAATGAACAAGGAATTAAAGTTCCTTTAGAACATAATACACATGAAGCTTCATTTGGACTTGGATATAATCCTTATAAGCCCACAAAAGCATCTAAAAGACCATCTCTCAATGTGAATGCTATATTTAGCAGTGATGATGACCTCACCTCAATTAAATCATATTTTACTTTTTTCAACACTCATCCCCCTCATAAGGAAATCTTGGTGATGAACAAATCTCTTTATGAATCTCCTCAAGAGATTTCTAATCCCACTTATGAGGCTTTATTTTCTACTCATTCTAATATCCCTTCTTCTAGGAATAAGGCTCTTATGAGTTACACTTATCCATTTCCCAAGATTTCTTGTGTGCAATAGAAGTATGACTTAGTGGCCTATTCTTATCCTATAAACTTTTCTCTTTCTAAAGACTCTTTAGCATTCATCATCGTATATATGTTTTTAATCTCACTTATAGTAGAGAATTTAACATGTCAAATTCAAATACCTCATTTAATCTATCATGTCTTTAAATAACATTAATGGCTATTATGTTACTCATCATTATGTGGCATTGGTAGCTCACTTACTGGGGGCTCATTTTCATTCATGATGGTACAATTTCACATGCAATAATACTTTTGGAAGCAACATAATAGCTTATTTCTATCTTATATCTTCTCCCTATATATATAGGGGGCAAGAGTGATTTCAAGCATCTCTCCTTCTTAAGATTAAAATTTCCCCTTTGCGAAGTAATGTCTTCTATAAGGATTTCTTATTGATTATAGAGGTTTATTCATATTTTAATTCCTTCTCTCATATTGGAACAAGCATCCCTAATGGGGATCTTCAATATATATCCTTAATTGGGACCTCCACCTTGATGTTGGAAGTCTTTGATCATTCATCAATTTTTTTTTTCATTGAGTAGTATCTTTTATAATAAACCCTTCTATTTTGTGCATGTGCATATCCCTGATGAGGATCTCTTGCCTTCTTTTATAAGAGTGTTGTTATAAATAATCTCTCTTTGATGTCATCTCAATCCTCTAGGTTGAACTCACAAAGCTGGTTCCCACTTTTTGGTACGTCCTGATTTTTGCTGAAGTCCTACATTTTTTAGAAAATATAATGATTTAAGCTTTAAGAGGTCCCATTTTAAGTAATTAATTGAAGAGAGTTAAATCAAAGGCTCTTAGATCAAAATTTCTTTGATAGAACCTATCTACTTCTAAATCATACTTGCAATGGAGTCTCCTTTGCATCTATCAAATGCTGATAAAAAACTAATTTTACATTAGCTTTTGGGGGGTCAAATTAATTCATTTTAAATTTGTTGTTTTTAAGTATTTAGTCATTATTATAAGCTTTCCAAATAGTATAACTTTTAATATATTTTTATTTTATTTCTTATGAATGTAGGTTTTTCACCAAACATGAACTTCTTTGTTCAATGCATTGGGAAAATAGTAAACTAACTCAAAAAAATTCTGAAAAATATCTATGCACTAGGTATTGATGTTTTCTTTCTAACAAAAAAAAGAAAATTGAATTTTGATATATATAGAACAATTTATGTGTTTAAACATACACCTATATCTAAATTATAATTAGTCGAATTTCAAAACTTAATAAAATGAAAAATATTCAACATATCACTATCAAACCAACTGCATACCCCGGGTATTGATGTTACAAACCAAAATTCAAAAGAATTAAGTTTGTTGTTAAAAATTACTTTTTGAGGGAGATGGAAAAATCAATAAAATTTTATTCAAACAAATTTGAAAAAAATATATTTAGAATCTACAAACAAGATGCTAAAAATCACTAGTTTATATCATCTTCAAATTCTTAACGGTTTAAAAGTTACAGGTGTTGGAAAGTGAAGGTTTTTTTCAAAATATTCATCTAAGTGTCAAAGTTGGTCAAAAAGTGGGAACCAGTATAGTGAGTTCACCCTCTACTCTTTTCAAAACTCTTGCATTCATTAATTGTAGAAGATGTTATCTTTGTCTAAGACAACTCCTCTTGAAGGTATATGTCTTTTGAACAAATATCTCTTCTCCTCCAAGGATCTCCTATACACTTACATAGCAAGATATCTCTTTTCAAATACTTATCCTTGCTTGAAGAGTATTCCCTCTCTTGCTTGGATTTATGACATTTTGCATGATGGATATCTTCTTGGTGTCGAAGGTAGGTATCCTTGTTCTACTTGCACACACATGCACGAGGTTGATTTGAACTAACGGTGTTCTCACTCTCCTCCCTTACATGGATCACCCAGACAAACTATGAGGGATAGTTTTCCATGTCCTTCTCTGCATGGATCACCTAGTTTTAGGGGCAAGATGTCCATGGTTCCTTTTTCTTCTTCCTTCTCTTTGCATTTGTTTCCATTTAAATCTTTCATCTTGTGTTAGAGAGCTATCAAATCCTTGCACTCTTTGTTGTCTTGGAATTGAGGCTTATTTCTCTTTCTTACCAAATGATTCTCCATTAGTTTTTTATCTTGTATCAAATCTTCTTGTGAGCATTTTTCTCATCAATCTTCTTTCACAATTCGATGTGGTAAACATGATACCCTGTTTCAACTCACTAAAATTAGCAAGCCAAAACAAGGGGGGAATATAGCTACCATCAAATTTTCATCACCTTCCTTAGTAAGCATTTAGGGGATTTTATGATTTTCTCTAACATGTGTTTTTGTAGGGTGTGGATCCTAACTATGTACTGCAGATACCGTTGGGGGCTTCATCCGACAACTTATGGATATATCATTTTTCATGAATGTTTAATTTTTTGTACTTTAGCTTACATATGCACGTAGTGTCATGTGACTGCTAAAGTGGGGGCTAAATGTAGTGTCAAAAATTGTATGCCCTTTCTAGGGTGGTACAATTTCACACTTAGGTTAGCACCCGCCTTAGTGTGTTTGCATCTTGCATTTCTAATTTCCCTTTAAGCATTGAATTAATTAATTTAATTTAATCTAAAGTCTCATTTCATCACTTCCCACATCATAAAATTGGGCCCTTTACCCTGAGTGTGCCCCTTTTTATTTAATTCCTCCAATAAATTATAGGAGTTGAGAAATACAACCCCACAGTAGCCTGAAGATCTTCTACAAGCCGAATAACCTGTTACAAGGAGAAGCAATGAAGCAAAATCTGAAGAACATACAAAACACAGGAAAAATATTCTCAAAATATGAGAGCTCCAATTCACCAAAAATGTATTGTGAAAGATAATACAATGAAAAGAAAAATTAACCTCTAATAGGTCAAGAAACCCTAAAAAGGGAAAACCCTAGGCTTGCTTTATTATATCCACCTAATGTTAGCTTAAGTGTAAAAAAATAATTAGGAACTGAAAGAATTAAACAAATAATGTTTAATTAATCAAGTAAAGACCCATTTACTCTAACACCCCCCCTAAGCTAGACTTAGGGAGAAGCTAAAACCTAGAACAACTACTGAAAGCATGAAAGATGGGTCCCGACAACAAGGCCTGATCAAGTACCCAAATACAATGAAATCTCTATGAAATGGAGACAAAGGAGAAAACCCAGTGGGAAAAACTCCTCTCCAAAAAGAGATAAAAGAACATGCTGAAAGAAGAAGAAGGAAGGAAGGCCTCATAAAGACCCCCCAAGGACAACTTCCTTCACCCCAAGCTAGAGCACAACTAAAGATAGTGCGGTGATGAAAAAGGTTTTGTGAAGATGTCTACAACCTACTCAGAAGTGGGAATGTACTCCAGAATGAGAACACCATCCTGAATCAACTGATGGATGAAATGCATGTGAAGCTCAATGTGCTTCATCCGCTGATGCTCTACCACGTTGTGGGAAATATGAATAGCACTCTGATTGTCACACCAAAGAATAGTGGGACTATCAGGAGGAAAACCAAACTCAGTCATCAACTGTCGAAGCCATAAGATCTCCTGACTAGCGAGCACAACAGCTCGGTACTTAGCCTCTATAGATGATAATGCATGAGCAGTTTGCTTCTTGCAAGACCATGTGATAGGACCAGAGCCACTTGATAGAAAACAAAGCCAGAAGTAGACTTCCGATCAGTGACATCACCAGCCCAATCTAAGTCAATGTAGCCAACAATGTGAGGTTCCCCTAATGTGTAATGAATGCCATGAGAACTAGTGCCCTGAATGTACCTCAAAATACATTTGGCAGCTTGCCAATGACTCTCATGAGGATCATGGGAGAATTGAGAGACAAGACCAACTACAAAGGAAATATCAGGACGGGTGTGAGTCAGGTACAACAAACTACCAACCAACTACCTGTAAAGTGTAGAATCGACTGAAGGAGTGGGACAAGCTATAGTCAAAACAAATTCAGACTAAAATGGAGTGGGAGTAGGCTTGCAATCAAGCATGTTGAAGCACTGAAGTATGTCAAGAGCATACTTCTGCTGGTAGAGAGAGATCCCATCAGAAGACTGAATCACCTGAAGACCAAGGAAATAGTGCAACAGATCGAGATCTGTCATCTCAAATTGATCCATCAAGTCACGCTGAATATGTTGAATCATAGATGATGAGCTACCCATGACGAGAAGATCATCAACATATAGCACAAGAATCAAGATGTCACCCTCAAGAAGTTGAATGTAGACGATGTGATCAGAATGACTACGGGAGAACCCAATGGAGAGCAAGAAAGAGTCCATCTTCTCATACCAAGCCCGAGGGGCTTGTTTGAGACCATATAATGAATGCCAAAGTCTGCAAATCAAAGAACTATCTTGCACAAATCCCTGAGGTTGTTCCATGTAGATTTCCTCCTGAAGATCCCCATGCAAGAAGGTACTCTTTACATCCATCTGAAAAACAGGCCAACGTCGAGAAGCTGCAAGAGATAGTACAAAGCGAATGAAATTCATCTTGGCAACAGGGGCAAATGTCTCAGAGTAATCAATACCCTCAACCTGTGAAAAACCCTTCACAACAAGACGTGCTTTGTACTTATCAATGGAACCATCAGCAGCATATTTAGTGTGATACAACCAACGACACCTAACCATCTTTCTGCCCTTAAGAAGAGGACAGAGATCCCAAGTATGATTCCTCATAAAAGAAGAATACTCCTCCTCCATAGCACAATCCCACTCAAGGTGACCTGTCACCTTGGAAAACTTCTGAGGATCATCTGAAATAGCATGACTCAAAAGACTAGAACCCACAGTATGAGAATGAGTGAGATGAGTATCTAAAGGATCACCAGCCATAGGATCTGCTGTCGCAACAGTAAGGCAAGCCCACTTGGGCATCTGAGGTGGAGCAAGTGGAGGTGGGGATGGTGGGGGTGGGGATGGTGCATCATCAACATCATCATCAGAATCATCTACAAAAAGATCCTAAAGAGGTGCAATGGCCAGAGTAGGCAGAGGAGTAGACACTAGAGTTGGGGTATCCACTGTGGGAAGACACTCATCAAACTGAACATCCCATCGAAACAGGACCTCTCTGGAATCAGGATCAAACAACCTGTATGCCTTAACATCCTCACAGTAGCCAACAAAAATGAGTGGTCGACTCTTCCGCTCCATGGCTTTCCTCTGAGCATTAGGAATAAAGGCCCATGCCTCACTACCAAATACTCGAAAAAAGGAAACATCAGGCTTATCATGAGACTAAGCCTCCTTAAGAGTCATATGTCGAATAGCCTTGTGAGGCATCCGATTCTAAATATAGTTGGCACAATTGATTGCCTCAGCCCAAAAAGATGAATCCATGGACTTGGATTGAATCATACAATTCGCCATCTCCCATAAAGTTTTGTTCTTGCGTTTAGCAACACCATTCTACTGAGGGGTGTAGGGAATAGTAAACTAATGCTACAAACCATGCTCAGTGCAAAAATCTCTGAAAGCCTGATTCACATACTCCCTCCCATTATCTGTACATATCTGCCGAATAGAACAGCCAAACTGCTTCTCTACATATGTCTTGAAGATTCGAAAGGAATCAAAGACATCAGACTTGTACTTAAGAAAGTACACCCATGTGCATCTAGAGAAGTCATCAATAAAAGTGAGTACATACTTGGCCCCTAAAAAAGAAGGAGTGGGAAATGACATGAGGTCACTGTGAATCAACTCCAAGGGTGCCAAAGCATGAGAGGCTCTCCCCTTCGGAAAGGGATCTCTATGATGCTTGTCAAGCACACAACCATGACAAACACCATCAGTGCAGGAAATCTATGGGATCCCAAGAACAAGTGTCTGTGTACTCATCTGTTGAAGATATCTATAATTGACATGGCCCAATCACTCATACCAAAGCTTACTCACTGAATCTGCATGTGCTATGAGAGATGACCTGTATCCGAAGAGGGCTCAAATTCATCAAATCTATAGAGACGAGATGCAGAATCCACACTACTAGAAGCCACAACCAAATCAGGGTCATGGAGGTCCCAAATAACCACATCATGTGGTGAGAACTCAACTGTCTTACCAAAGCCAGAGTGGCAAATCTGATAAATGGACAGGAGGTTCGTCGAGATGTCAGGGACAACCAGAACATCTTGTAGAGTACCCCCATTCAAAGAGATAGAACCTGAACCCAAGACGGAAAGCTGAACTAAGTCACCCACTGCAATCTATGAAATACCACAAGAGGCAAGAGAAGTAACCAACTATTGAGTGTGTGTCATATGGTGAGAAGCACCAGAATCTAGAATCCATGTGGACCCATAGGTCGAAGCTCTAGCAGTGAGAGCATGACCTTTCCCTATGGAAGGAGAAGATGCCTAAGGTGAGGAAATGTGATGTTGTTGCATGGCTTCCTCTAAAGCCTCTAATCATTTCCAACACCTGGAAACTGGATGTCCATCCTTGCCAAAAAACTGCAAGTGTCTGATGATTTCTTCTTAGTCTTGGAGGAAGACTCACCAGACTGTGAAGATTTCCCTTGTTTGGGAGGAAATGGTTTTGAATCAAACTTAGGAGCAGGCTTGGAGGAATTCTCACTACCTGCAGAAGGCTTTTTCGGCTTCAGTTTTTGCTTCTATTTCTCCTTCTCCTTATAGGACTGAGCAACCAATGCTTTGTTCTTGGAGCCTGAGAATGCATCCAGCTGAGAAAGATGAGACTTCTCACGAGACAATCGCTCACAAAAGACATCAAAGGTAGGCATGGTGAAATTAGTACCCAAGCCATCCATGGTGGAGTAGAAAGCAGAGGCAAAAAACTGAAAGTGACCCCGAAGCTTCGAAAGAATCAAATGAATGCACTCTGTATTAGTCTTGTTCTTTCCACATCCCTAAAGAACAGATCTAGTAGTCTTGAATTTGTTCAAAAAATCCTCAATAGTGGGAAAGGAATCAGGTAACAAAGAAGTCAACTCTGCCTCAATCTATAATGCCTGAATCTCATTGACCCTCCCAAAGAGAGAATCAAACTTCAACCACATATTCTGAGGAGTAAGCAACTCATCAAGGTGAAACAAAAGACTGTCGGATACATGCAAAGAGATCAAACTCATGGCCTCATCCAACTTGTTCCGGTACATAAGAATCTCATAAGGATGTTGTAGGTCTAGCTGAACCTCACCCAAACAAGCCCACAACCCTTGTGACCTAAGAAGCCTTGTGATGCAAGGCTTCCAGGTGTGACAGTTGTGTGAAGTCAACAACTCAACTAAAGGATCTGCCATGAGAACAAAGAAAACTCTACACCTGCACCTACTTCTTGGTTGTTTTTATTATGTGATCTTTTAGAATAGACAAAAGATGTAGAAGGGTTTGTGTGTTTTGAGAGTTTAGGTGTTCTTGATTTCTAATATAAATGATAGAAAGTGAGAAAAAAACACCCCCCCATAATAGAGAAACTCAAACCCTAGTACATAGTAATGAGAAGGAAGTAGTGCATAAGCAAAAAGACTTCAAACTGATATCTCATGTACTTGGTAAAAATTCTAAGAAAAAAGATCACAAATCTGAATAGAGCATGCTGAGAGATTTCCAACGCCTATTCATTTTCGAAAAACGGAGTCTGTTTGCCCATTCTACTGCCCCGGAAGTGCAAAAAAGAAGTCCAACTTTGACTGGAAAAAAACATAGTCAAACAGTAGATCTAGGAACAAAGTCCATCACCACAAGGTCCGACTTGGAATCACCTTTCCAACGCCTATTTGTTCACCAAAATCCGACTTCGAATGCATAATCTAGGCCCAAAAAACCAACCCCCTCTCAAAAAGACTAGAGAGGAGGAGCTGGTGGTGTTCCGGGCAGAAGTGGGGCTCGAGCTGGGTGGAGGTGGTGCTAGGGCGGAGCAGCGTAGTGGCCAGGTAGAGGTGGCACGGCCCGGTTGAGTGGAGGTGGCGGCCCGGCAGAGCAGAGGTGGCGGCCCAGCGGGTGGAGGCCGGAGCGGTGACAACCAGCGACGGAGACTAGCCGGAGGCTGGCCGACGGTAGGGGCTGGCTGGCGGGGGCCAGAGCAGCGACGGGGGCTGGCCAGCGGGGGCCAGAGCAGACTGGCCTTCAGGGGTCAGAGGGGCTAGCAATGGTCAGAGGGCCGATGGGAGCCTGTCTGATAGGGGGCCGCAGGCGCCGTATGGCAGTCTGCGGTACCTTCTGACAGCCGCAGCCCATAAAAAAAAAAAAAAAAAATCTTTTTGCAATAACATTGAATTTTTTTTGAATTTTTTTTGAATTTTTTTTTTTAAAAATAAAAAAAAATCGGCCTGCATACCATAAAAAGGCAAAAAAAAAAAAATCAAATTTTTTTCTCGATTTGCATGCCAAGGTCGTATGACCTAGTTGGGAGAAAAAAAATATCACCCAGATGCTCAAGGGTCAAAAATGGACAAATTTTATATGACTATAGGGGTTTTTGGGCCTTCTGAGCATGATGGGGAGGTCCATTTAGGCCCAAAGTTCTCAGAAAAAAAAACCTTAACCCTAAGCACACAAAAAAAAATGCCTGAAACCCTAAATTTGCTTCAAATGCAAAAATTCTTAAAAAATAGGAACAGGTAGCTGCAGATCTGAGCTCTAATACCATATAGGAGTTGAGAAATACAACTCCATAGTAGTCTGAAGATCTTCTACAAGCCGAATAACCTGTTACAAGGAAAAGCAATGAAGCAAAATCTGAAGAACATACAAAACATAGGAAAAATATTCTCAAAATATGAGAGCTCCAATTCACTAAAAATGTATTGTGAAAGATAATATAAAGAAAAGGAAAAATTAACCTCTAATAGGTCAAGAAACCCTAAAAAGGGAAAACCCTAGGCTTGCACATAATAATTAATTATATGCACCTAATGTTAGCTTAAGTGTAAAAAGATAATTGGGAACTTAAAGAATTAAACAAATAATGTTTAATTAATCAAGTAAAGACCCAATTACTCTAACATAAATCATTTAATCATAAACCCTAATTATGTCCTATTTCGACCTTTAAGGCCAAATTTTGCATATCAAAACACTTCAAAATCATTTGTAACTTTGGGATTCGCTCTAATATCATCATATCTAATGGCCTTCAAAATTTGGTGAAAAGTTGGTCAGACCGTGGCGAGAATGCACATGGTCCTCAACTTTTTTCCCGAAATTTTAATTCTATGATATTATAATGCTTAACCCCAAAATATTGGTGGGAAATTCAATTCCTAGGTCGGCCTAAAGGCGGAATTAAGTCAAAAATAAGATCTAGGGTTTCATACATAAGAGCTCTCTTTCTTCATTTGAAAGGATGGATGGATCTTTTCTAAGGATCTAAGGGTAGGATTTCGGAGCACAAGGAGCCTTCTATGTAGTGAAAGAGAAGCCTATGTGGAGTCTTCAACAACATTCATCAAGAATTTTTCAATAATTCATCATCAATTAGGAGCCTTGAAGACATTGAAGAGTAATAGGAGATCTAGTGGCAATATCTCTCCCTTGGGGATTGGTATGATTTCATGTTATTTTCATGTCTTTGTATGATCTTCTTTACATAAATTTCTATGTTTACATTCATGCTTTAGAAAATTTAGCATATTTGGTTTGAAGCATTGTTATTTACATTTAGGGTTTACTCTTATGCGTAGGGTGGCTCTAGTTCTTTCATTTTAGGATCTTGCATACACACAAGGTTCTATCACAGACATTTTCAGTATATTATCAGCTATTTGTGGGGGTGTAAATAACTGAAATAGGGTTTTGACTAAGGCAAAACCCCATATAGTCACCCAAACCTTCCCTTTTCAATTGCAGGTGCAGAAATAGGCATCTAGAGGCAGTTTCAAATCTAGAAAAGGCATCAGAACCACTTAGAAGTCTTAGAAGTGCAGAAATTTGTCAAGGATACAGGAGTGCTACCCTAGTCCCTCCACTTTGCAGTGAAATTCAATAGGTTGCAGACTCAGGACCTCTAGTTTGTAGTGTCTCAATTGCAGCCTCATGTATGCAGAAATAAGACAGTGGTGTGGCACCCTACTCTAGGTCAGTTTTGTTCAATTTGCAACATCAGGTATACATCCAGAATCCTCTCCCTTTCATGCTTTTAGTATCTCAATTACAAATCTACAAGTTTGTGCAATTTTGAGTTTATTTATGCTTTGTTCTTTATCTCCTAATCTAGTTGATCATTCAAACCCCATTTTTTCTCATCATTTGCAATAAGAGGAATATAAATCCTTGGCTCTCTCTTTCTCACAAGAAGTAGCCAAAGTGATCTACCTCCCTAGGCTCTTTCGTATTCTCAATGTGTTGGCAAAAGTGGGATTAGGTCCTATTCACCTAATCTCTCTTTTCTCGCCCCCACAGTTGTATTGAATTGGTCAAGTAGGCCATTCAAACCCTTAAGCCTAGTAGTAGCCCACTCATTGTATGCAAAGGTGTGTGTAGCCACACAAGAACTTGAGAAGTGTTAGTTGTTCGTAAGTGGACATAGTGGAGCCTTGGGGTTTTCCAAGCTATTGTTTGGTGCCATTGAACCAATGCTTCACTCGGTGTTGTGAACGGATCTTTGGAATCACAGATTACCGGTTGAGTTTGTATGCCTTAGAGGCTGGCTGGTTCGAGGTTAACCTCCTTCCAGTATGTTGCCTCCTCATTAGAAATCCATCACAACAAGGAGCTTTGGTTGGCATTTGGCATTATAACAGATAATGAGAGATTGTTGGCATTTCAATAAGGATATTAAGAAGGTTGTTGATGATTATGGATATAACTGATTAAGGATGATTTACTGTCTTAATATTATTATTTTGTCATTGATGTCAAGAAATTGATTTTCTAATTCAGTATGATGTTGCCATATCTTGAGAAGTATGATTTGATGAGTATAAAGATTTTGGTAAAAGACACAGAAAGAATATGATGAATAAGGGGATGAATAAGGTATTCAATGGGCAACTATTATCGAGTCAGACAATGATGAGATCATGATATTTAGATTGTTTTAACATCATACATATGTTGTAAATTGTAAGGTTAATACTATAATATGTTACCGAGCAAAGAACCTAGTCGGTAAACTCTAAGGAACCTTGTCGGTAAACCCTAAGGTTATCGCTATCGGTTAATGAAGGCGAAATGTCTACCAAGTGAAGTTTACTATTTACCAAGTTATTACCGAGTTGTGACCGAGCTGTAACAGAATACATTAAATGGTTACATGCATTATTTAATGAAAGAAGTTGATGAGTTGGAACTGATTAAATGATTGGTATGTCATACATGAAGTTTGTTAATGAATCTATGGCAAAGGAAAATCGACATGAAGATCTACAACGTAGATTGAACCGCAATACCCTAGCACAAGTTCCAACAAATATATGCAAGTTCCTAGGCAGGGTAAAACATTTTTCAGATCGAAGGATACATTGAACCAGGACAAGATTGAAGATCTGATGGCTATGATTGATCATGGGAAATGTGATCAAAGAGATTAAGTGGTTAGCTAATTGTTTATAAATAGGGAGCTATTGATAAACAATGTATGCAGGCAACTGTATGCACAGGGATGCTACATAGTGATTACCAAGCACAGAAGCTTGAAGACCTGTTTGAATAACAGAGTATAGAAGCCCAGCAGATGGACAAGATTAGTTCTATGTCTAGATTGTATTGAGCAAATAAGAATCTACTTTAGCATTTTAGATGTGAAGTTGCAAATAGATTTTATTACTGTTATTTTGTGAAAGTGACAGAAAATCTCTTAACCGAGTGGACTTAACAGTCTTATTTGTAAAACCCTCTATCAAGGTGACATTCTGATTGAGTGTTTGAAATCCTTTAACAAGGTCACTTCTAAGAAGGTGAAGATCCTAACAGATCTGAGGGAAATCCCTTAACCGGGTCACATCTAGCAATGTATTTGTAATCTTTAACAGGATTTGATTTTAACTGAGCATACTCTAGAAGAGTATATTTCTTAGTGGGTCCGAAATCCCACAGTGGTTTTTCCCTATTTGGGTTTCCATGTTAAATCTAGTGTTATGAGCTTTATGATGTTTATTTGCTTTTGAGTTTGCATGTTTATCAGTTTTCATTATATTACTAAAGTACATGTTACCGAGGTTGAATATGATGTTTTTATGGAAGATTAAGTTTGTATGATTCACCCCCCCCCTCTCATCTTGTTGGCTATTGGATTTGTACTTACATTAAGCATCAGAACTATCAATTCGTATCAGAGCTTTGGACTCCGGAAGGAAAGTTTAAAGGTACTTGAGGCAAAGATCCAAAGATGTATAAGAGGGATGCACCGAAGCTGAACAAGTCAAGTTTCTCTACATGGCAGAAAAGGATGAAGCTGTACCTATCAGGAGTTGGAGAATATGTTGTATATTATCTGGAGAATGATTTCATCACACTGAGCACCTATCCATTGACTATGGAAGAAATAAAGGCAAAGCAAGAACATATCCAAGCAATGATTGAAATAACATTTGCATTGACCGACTCAGAGTTTAATGATCTAGAAGGCTGCAATGATGCAAAGGCAATGTGGGACAAGCTCATATCTATATATGGTGGAGATGAACATGTTCAAAGAGAAAAAGTAGACAGTCTAAGAGGACAACTTGAATCTATGAGGATGAATGAAGGTGAGAACATAACCCAGTACAGTACAAGACTAAAGGAGATTGTCAATCAAATCAAAGGAACGGGTGGAACTATTGAAGAAAAGGATATAACAAGTAAGTTGTTAAGAACCCTTCTACTGGCTTATGCAATCTGAGTCTCTGCAATCAATGAATTGAGGTATGTACCTAATATGCCAGTTTTTTTAAATGCTACTATTGGTAAGCTACATGCATTTGAGTTAAGTAACTTTGATAACAGTGGATCTTTGGTAAATAAAGTTGAATCTGCATTTAGTTCTTTTCATCTTGATGAATCTAATGATTACAATGAAAGAAAGTATAAGTACTCTGAAGGAGATCACAGTGGAGCAAGTGAAAGATTTCATAAGAACATGGAAGAAGTACACAAACTGTATGAGGAAATCAAAAAGTAGGAAGAGTTTGAAGCACTATTAGCTAGAAGGTTACTGAGAGGCAAAGGTAAGTATAAAGGAAAACTACCTTTGAAATGTTTCAATTGTGATAAGATAGGACATATAGCTTCTAACTATCCTGACAAAGATTCTACTAAAAAGAGAGATTACCGAGATGACAGACAGAAAGATAATCATTATAGAGGACACCGAGACTTCAGAATAAGAGATAGAAAGACATGCTTAATAGCCGATGAGGAATCCAATGATGATAAATCAAATGAAACTGATATAGAGGAAGTAGTTTATGTGGCTATCAAAGATGGATCAAATGAAGAAAGCTATGAAGAAAAAGCCCTAATATCTCACATAAATACTAATGATTCTTGGATCATAGATAGTGGATGCTCACATCATATGACAAGTGATAAACACAAGTTTGTTATGTTAGAAGATTATGATGGAGGCTATGTAAGATTTGGTAATGATACACCATGTTCAGTAAGAGGTAAAGGATCTATAACACTTCTTGACAATGCAAGATGCAATGATGTTTATTGGGTTGAAGGTTTGAAATACAATTTGTTGAGTGTAGCACAGCTAAACAATACAGTTTACCGAATAGAATTTCAGAAAGGAATTGTCAAAGTTCATGACAAGCATGGAAAGTTAGCTGCTACCAGGACACAAACAAAAGGTAATACATTTCACCTTGACTCAACTCGGAACAAGTGTCTGTATGCAAAGATAGATGATACCTGGTTATGGCATAAAAGGTTTTGTCATGTAAATTTTGATAATCTGATCAAAATAAGTAAGAAGCACCGAGTAAGAGGTCTACCGAGTCTTGAAAAACCTAAGAATGCTATGTGCCAAGGATGCTAGATGGGTAAGATGACAAGATCAAGCTTTACAAGTAAGTCTTACACTTCTAAGGGAATTTTAGATCTTGTGCACATTGATCTTTGTGGTCCTATGAAAGTTCAAAGTTATTATGGTGATAAATATTTCATATTATTTGTGGATGACTATTCAAGGATGATGTCGGTAATGTTTTTAAAAGAAAAATCAGAAGCTTTTCAAATGTTTAAATGGTATAAGCCAAGAGTTGAAAATGAAACACGAAGACAACTGAAATGTCTTAGATCAGATAGAGGAGAAGAGTTCACATCTGACAAGTTCAACTTATTCTGCAATGATCGTGGTATTAAAAGACAAGTCTCTACACCGAGAACTCCATAGCAAAATGGAATAGCTGAGAGAAGAAACAGATCTATTGTGGATTGTGCCAGAACCCTGATGATTGAAAAGAAAGTGCCACAAACATTTTTGAGAGAAGCAATAAGCACAGCAGTTTAGACCCTAAACCGAGTACAACTAAAGAAAGGTACTTTGAAGACACCTTATGAAATCTGGTATGACAAGAAACCTAATGTAAATTTTTTTTAAATATTTGGAAGTAGATGCTATGTACACAAAAATGATAGAAATGGCAAGTTTGATCAGAAAAGTGAAGAAGGAACATTTCTAGGTTATTCTTCTAGAAGCAAAGCATTTAAATGTCTGATCAAATCATCTAACAAACTAGTAGAAAGTGCAAATGTGAAAATAGATGAATTTGCAGAAAGAAATGATGAAGGAAATTCCAAAGAACCAGAAGATTATGATGAATTTGTCTATGTTCAACCGACAAGTCCTACCGAGAAAATTGTTGAAGAAAATGAAGAGAATATCCAGTTACCGAGTGATGAAGAATATCATACAGAGCCTACTGAGCCTGTATTAGCCAAGTATGTCAGAAGACATCATGCACCAAGTCATATTATAGGAGATAAGGATGATCTAGTGATGACAAGGAACAAACTGAGACAAAACACATGTCTAATATCTGAATTTGAATCGAGAATAGTGAAAGAGGCATTTAACAATGAAGATTGGATAAATGCTATGACAGAAGAGATTGATCAAATCAAGAAGAATGACACATGGACACTAATCCCAAGACTGAAGGACAAAAATGTAATTGGTACAAAGTGGATTTTCATAAACAAGCTAAATGAAAAAGGTGAGGTCATTCGAAACAAAGCAAGACTAGTATGTAAAGGTTATGCTCAAGAAGAAGGAATTGATTATGGTGAAACTTTTGCACATGTGGCTTGACTTGAAGGAGTAAGAAAATTGTTGGCATATGCTACTTTCAAAAACTTCAAGGTATATCAAATGGATGTCAAATCTACATTTCTGAAAGGAATATTAGAAGAAGAAGTTTTTATTGAACAACCCGAAGGATTTGTTGAAGACAAGAGTAAAGATCAGGTATGTAAATTGAACAAAGCATTATATGGTCTAAAATAAGCACCTAGAGAATGGTATGAAAGATTGTACTCTTATTTGATTAAGATTGGTTTTATAAGGACAAGTGAGAACAGCAACATGAAGAATGATGAAAATGGAATACTGATCTCAGCCATATTTGTTGATGATATTATATTTTGTGGAAATGACTCTTTATGCAAGAACTTTGGAAATGAAATGAGCAAAGAATTTGAGATGTCATTAATCGATGAGATAATGTATTTTATAGGTTTACAGATACTGCAAATGAAAAATGCGATTTTCATTACTCAATCCAAGTACATAAAGGAAATCTTGAAGAAATTTGGAATGGAGGATTCAAAACCGGTAAGTACTCCTATGACTACCAACTGTAAATTATCAAAGAATGATGAATCTGCATCTATTGATGAGACACTTTACCAATCCATGATTGGAAAGTTGTTCACAACAGACCAGACATAGCACATGCAGTAGGTATAGTTGCAAGATTCTCTGCAGATCCTAAGGAAACACACATGACAGCAATCAAAAGAATTCGTAGATACTTGAAAGGCACCGAGGATTATGGCTTAGTATATCAGAAAGGAAATGATTTTGATTTAAATGTGTATACTGATGCTGATGGGCAGGCAACATTGATGACAGAAAAAGCACAAGTGGAGGAGCTTTCTTTTTAGGAGAAAGACTAGTGAGTTGGCTTAGCAAGAAACAAGGATGTGTTTCACAGTCAACGGTAGAAGCTGAATACGTTGCTGCAGCATTGAATTGTACCAACATAGCATGGATCAAACAACTGTTGGAAGGTATGAATGAGAAAGTTACCGAGCCAGTAACTATATCCTGTGACAATACTAGTGCCATTAACATTTCAAAGAATCCTGTTATGCACTCTAAGACAATGCACATCTCTATCAAATATCATTATCTTAGAGAAGAAGCTCAAGAGAAGAAAGTGGTGTTGGAGTATGTTAGCACAAAGGAACAAATAGCAGATATCTTCACCAAGACACTACCAAGGGACACTTTTGAGTATCTCAGAAGTAAGTTAGGGGTCCTACCCCTATCTTCTATTCACTGATCGAGTTCGGTGAAAGCATCAATCCGATGACTCTACAGAATATCTTTTAGGAGTTGATGTTGATTTACACACTTGAGGATGTTTTTTTAAATGTGTATAGGAAACAGTGCAGGATATAATACAGGAAACAAAAATTGAAGACAAAATGCTCTGATCGAGACTAAGTTGACACATTACAGCAGGAATTCACTTCATACGAGAAGAAATTATGTTTTAGTTCTTTAATTTTTGGCATTGTTGTCAAAGGGGGAGAAGACTGAAGAAGATTGAAGGAAAAGGGTGAGAAGACTGGAGAAAAAGAGGAGAAGTCTAATGTATGGGGGAGAATTCTGATGATAGGAAGAGAGCATTTCAGAATCTCACAAATAACTCACAGCAATCCGAATCAATTAGGTCAAATCAATTGGTTTTGCCATCAATGCCAAAGGGGGAGATTGTTGGCATTTGGCATTATAATAGATAATGAGAGATTGTTGGCATTTCAATAAGGATATTGAGAAGGTTGTTGATGATTATGGATATAACTGATTAAGGATGATTTACTGTCTTATTATTATTATTTTGTCATTGATGTCAAGAAATTGATTTTCTAATTCAGTATGATGTTGCCATATCTTGAGAAGTATGATTTCATGAGTATAAAGATGTCGGTAAAAGACACAATAATAATATGATGAATAAGGGGATGAATAAGGTATTCAATGGGCAACTATTACCAAGTTAGACAATGATGAGATCATGATGTTTAGATTGTTTTAACATCATACATATGTTGTAAATTGTAAGGTTAATACTATACTATGTTACCAAGCAAAGAACCTAGTCGATAAACCCTAAGGTTATCGCTATCAGTTAATTAAGGCAGAATGTCTACCGAGTGAAGTTTAGTATTTATCGAGTTATTACCGAGTTGTAACCGAGCTGTAATAGAATACATTAAATGGTTACATGTATTATTTAATGAAGGAAGTTGATGAGTTGGAACTGATTAAATGATTGGTATGTCGTGCATGAAGTTTGTTAATGAATCTATGGCAAAGGAAAACTAGCATGAAGATCTACACTCCAAATTGAACTGCAATACCCTAGCACAAGTTCCAAGAAATGTATGCAAGTTCCTAGGTGGGGTAAAAGGTTTTTCAGATCGAAGGATACATTGAACCTAGACAAGATTGAAGATCTGATGGCTATGATTGATCATGAGAAATGTGATCAAAGATATTAAGCAGTTAGCTAATTGTTTATAAATAGGGAGCTATTGATAAACAATGTATGTAGGCAAATGTATGCACAGGGATGCTACATAGTGATTACCGAGCATAGAAGCTTGAAGACCTATTTGAATAACTAAGTATAGAAGCCTAGCAGATGGACAAGATTAGTTCTATGTCTAGATTGTATTGAGCAAATAATAATCTGCTTTAGCATTTTAGATGTGAAGTTGCAGATAGATTTTATTACTATTATTTTGTGAAAGTGACAGAAAATCTCTTAACTAAGTGGACTTAACAGTCTTATTTGTAAAACCCTCTAGCAAGGTGACATTTTGATTGAGTGTTTGAAATCCTTTAACAAGGTCACTTCTAACAAGGTGAAGATCCTAACAGATCTGAGGGAAATCCTTTAACCGGGTCACATCTAGCAATGTGTTTGTAATCTTTAACAGGATTTGCTTTTAACCGAGCATACTCTAGAAGACTATATATCTTACTGGGTCTGAAATCCCATAGTGGTTTTTCCCTATTTGGGTTTCCACGTTAAATCTGGTGTTATGAGGTTTATGATGTTTATATGCTTTTGAGTTTGCATGTTTAGCAGTTTTGGTTATATTACTGAAGTATATGTTACTAAGGTTGAATCTGATGTTTTTATGGAAGATTAAGTTTGTATGATTCACCCCCACCCCCTCTCATCTTGTTGGCTATTGGATCTGTACTTAGATTAAGTATCAGAACTATCAGCTTTGTCATCAATGACAAAAAAACTTATTCCTTGAGATCATCAATGGCATCCATCTAATCATAGAAAACCCTTTGGGCCTCTGACAACCAAGAAGGCACAACAGAGAGGCAATTTTAAAGAGCTTTATCACTTTCCAAAGAGGGGGCTTGAGTAGTAAACACTTTCTCATAATGGTGCACAAAATCTTGCAAAATATATGGTAGCTCAGAGAGCACCATGTGGCCTTCCTTAATGTACTTAACATCAGGTGGGGAGTGATGTGCTCGAAGGGTTAAAAATATTCTTCACAAGCACAATCCCCCATCTTAAGCCAATGAAGTCTAGCCTTAATCTGAGTGCCACGAGCTGCATAACTATCAACAACTTTCTTCTAATGGCGAATCTCTACCACTCCAACCTGGAGAGTAGGAGATAAAGGGTTGGAAGAAAAATCCTTTGTGGCATGATGGAGATCAAAAATATTGGCCTCATATGACTTTTGACGAAAGATGGCAAGTTGTTGGCCATAAATTTTGAGAAAATGAGTTGTGCACTCAATAACCCCATTCCACCAATCAATCCACCCATGAGATTGAGTTGGGTGACTTTCAAGATTCCAAACCCGTTGAATGTGACCCAATGTGGAGGAGTGAGTCAACAAATAAGTGTTGAAAAAAACTGAGACTTAGGTGGACAAATAGTATCAACTTGCCAAACAATATTAAATTGTATGGTAAAATGCTTTGACAAGGTGATGTTAGGGATAGGCTTAACTGTGAGGTCACCACAACTCTCAAAAGAAAAAGAAAAAGATTATGTAGTAATCATGGCACAATCAAGCCATTTTAAAATTATGTTAGAGCCAACCCAAAAATTACTCCATGTATGCCAAATGCAATTAGGGTGGTTGTGGTCTGTATTGGGGTCATAAAGGCCCAATTTATTTCTCATATAAAACCATGTTTCCCACTCGCCAATTGTCTAATAAAAAGCTCCTTATAAGAGGCAACTTCCACCATATTTAAATCCCCACATAAAACCCAAGTAGGTGGTAGAGAATCTGCAACCTACTGCCATAGACAAGATCTTTCAATAGCATCATTAGAAGAATAAACATTAATTATACCAAAATAATGATTGTCGATAGATAAAAGGACCCAGACCACACGCTAAGTAGGATCCGTACCATGTGTTACAATGCAATATTGCCAATGTGGTGCAAGAAAAGTAACAACACTTCCTCGACCCACTTTGTGGCTTGAATCAAAAAACAAGTCAACTAGCCAAATAACACAACATGCAACATCCAAGAGAAATGAAGAAATTTTAATTTTTGAAGACAAAGAATATCAAAACTAGGAAATCTCTATCGAGCATTCCTCATAGCATACTACATGGCAGGGTCTGTAAGACCACAAACATTCCACGATAAGAAATTCATGAATAAATTCCTTGCAAGTTATCCTAGTCCTCAAGAGATAAGAAACTATACTGTAATAATTCTAAATCTTTCTAAACACCAAAGTGAGAAACTCAACATTTTTCAAGAGCACGACCACCGTCAGCATCGCACTCAAAAGGGCTACACAAGTGATCAAAAGTAGTGGGTTGACTTGAAACTTTCATCGTTGGAAGAGGGGTGCAGACCCAAACAAGAAGCACCACCATCACTAGTCGAGTCATTCCCCTAAGAAACGGAGTTTGAAACAGTGGACTGAGAGGATGGTTTGGGTTGTGAATGTTCATGTGCCTGCACTAGTTGCTTTTGTGGTGGTCATTGTGATTGAGGCTGAGGTTGAGGTTGAGAAGCAACCACTGCCAACTATTTCTTTTTAGGATTCCCAAAGATATTGAGAGGGGGGGTGAATCAGTATCTAACCGGTTTATGGATTTTTTGAACTTATTAAATGAATTGCATTCCAAAACAATGTACCAGTAAACTAGAATTAATGCAGTAAATAAGAACAATAAGCACAACATAGAAAGCACACCATAACACAATATTTTTAATGAGGAAACCCGGTGTGGGAAAAACCTCAGTGGGATTTGTGACCCACAATATTCGCTCACTGGCCAATAAGTGAATATTACTGATACAATAGGGGCCTACACATGCAAGAAGGCCAACTGCCTAAAGCTTACTGCTTAAATACAAAAAGGGAAGTCTCACTGAGTTACAAAATAGGATTATATAAATTCAATGTCATGTACTACTTCGGATCAGCATCTGCTATGTTAGGTTTAGTACCAGTTTAAGCTCTTGCAATAATCATAAACCTTATTCCACTATCTGCCTTAATATTCGCACATATTATCCATCTCGCATATCATTACAAATATTCTATAAGACCTCATACTTATATATGAGCCTTATTACAATTCGTCTTGTCATCTTACAAAAAGATTTTACAATTAAATACAAAATACAATAAACAAAATCTTGTCGGCCAGCGTGCCGGTGAACATCTTTGTCGTTGTCGCTGCCGGTGTTTGTGCCTGTTCTAGTGTCTGTCAGTGCCATAGGATTGTAAGGTTGCCATCAATGACAATACCTTCAATCACCTACAATTTCTCATTTGAGTGTACATTTACCAACATTTCTGAGCACCCACACTATGTTTCCCTTTGCAACCAACAGAAGTCCAACATTCGTCGAATTTTGGCAGGCTTTGTAGGTTGAGATTGTTCAAGCTCCTTCAAGGGAGACCTCACCCTAGGGGTAGATAAAGGGTAGTCCTTAATCTTATTTTTTGAAGATTGACAACGAAAAGAAGTTGTAGAGTCGTAAATTGTACACCCTTGCTAGGGTGGTATAATTTCACACTTAGGTTAGCACTCAACTTAGTCTGTCTTGCATCTTCCACTTCTCATTCCCCTTTAAGTATTTAATTAATTAATTTAATTAAATCTAAGGTCATGTCTCATCACTTTACATATTATAAAGTTGGGCCCTTTAGCCTAAGTGTGCCCCTTTTCATCTTATTCCTCCAGTGAATCATTTAATCATAAACCCTAATTATGTCTTATTTTGATCGTTTAGGCCCAATTTCGCATATCAATAAATCTCAAAATTAGTTGTAACTTTGGGATGCATTCTAATATCATCATATCTAACAGCCCTAAAAATTTGGTGAAAAGTTGGTCAAACCGTGGCAGGAATGCACATGGTCCGTGACTTTTTCCCCAAAATTTCAGGAGCACAATCCTATGATATTATAATGCTTAACCCCAAAATATTAGTGGGAAATTCAAATACTAGATCAGTCTAAACATGAAATTAAGATCAAGGGTTTCATACTTAAGAGCTCTCTTTCTTCATTTGAAGGGGTCTTCTTCTATAAGAATCTAAGGGCGGGTTTTTGGAGCATTAGAGTCTTCTTTGCATTGAAAGAGTAGATCTTTGAAGTCTTCAACAATATTCAAAATTCATCCATCAAACATTCATCAAGTATCATTTTATCAATTGGGGGATTTTGAAGATGTAGAAGAACAATAGGAGATCATCGACTGACGATTGGCTTGTATCTCTCCCTTGGGGTTGGGTATGGTTTCATGTTGTTTTCATGCCTTTGTAGAAGCTTCATTTTGATTCAAATTCATGCTTTAGATCACTTTGCATTGTGGATTTAGAGCATTTACTTTGTCAATTATAAGCAATTAGGGTTTACTCTTTAGGGTTGCTCTAGGTTGTTTACTTTCATTCTTAGGATCTTGCACACACACAAGGTTCTTGCACACATATTTTTCAATACATTATTGGCTATTCATGGAGGTGGAAATCACCAAAATGGGGGTTTGACTAAGGCAAAACTCTATATAGCCACCCTAAACCCTCTTTTTCAGCTTCAGGTACAGGTTCGGATCCGAGCATCACTGGAGGTTTCAGGACCGGAAGAGCACACAGGGACAGTTCTGGATTGGAGATCTTGGAAGATACACCAAGGAAAGGGGTGTGGCACACTGGTCCTACTTAGGATAGTGGCGTAGCACCATGGTCCTACCCTCCGTTAGCAGGACTTGGTAGAACAACACTTTGCAGACTCCAGAATCTCTCCTGCCAGTTTCAACTCCAGAATTGCAAAATTAGGATAGTGGTGTGGCACCCTAGTCCCAGACATTTCTGCTCAGATTTTAGACATAGGTGCACCTCTAATTTTTTCTTCTGATCTATACTTTTCAGTAGTGTATCAATTGTTCTTTTATCTACATTCTCATGTTAGGGTTTGTTTGCTTACTTGCTTTCTAGGTTAGATTGCATTTTACATCATTCCTCTCTCTCATTTATAGCAAAGGAATAGAAAACCTAAGAGGTAATCCATGGCTCTCTCTTTCTCATAAGAAGTAGCTGACATGTGTTACCTCCATAGGCTCTTTCGTATTCCATGAGTGTGTATGAGAGTGGGATTAGGGTTTCCATACTTAGTCTCACTTTTTCTCTACGCACAAGTATTCAAAAAATTTAAGTAAAGCACCTTCTAGGAGTAATAAAGACCACCAATCTAATTATCAATAATGTCCTTGAGATCATTACCCAGATCGATCTCAACACAAACACTCGTTTAATGGTGTGCATGATAAAAATGTTCTGGCTCAACACAAACCACCTTACCAAGGGATTGAGCAATGACTTGTAAAAATGGCCAACAAGGCAAAGGCTTGGGAATTCAATCTAGATGAGGACCTTGAGTTTCTTCTCATCACAGACGAATAACTTGTGCAACCATGGTAGAAAAAACAACGAGACATGCCAAGGCCCATGCTAAAGAATGGTTGGACATGATCGGACTCAACAAATCAAAACCAAATAAAACCCTTTAGTGGGGTTTTGGACACCGTTAAGGAAGACCCCATGAAGTGCTCAAAACTTGGGAACCCATTCATGAAGCATGCTTTCAAGTGGAACCCTCCCCATAAAACATCCTATTAAATTAAAATGTTCAAACCATTGGCATTGTCCTAAACAAGTAAAACAACATTAGGGGTATCGGGAGACTTACCTCACGAAAAACCTTGGGAACAAATTTCCTGGGTCATTTGTTCAAGGGTGCCATGGTCGCTCGTTGCCAAAACTCCAACACCAGCATCATTCGTTGGGTTAAGATCGATTGAGGCCATCATAAAGCACTAATTCTCATAATAAATGTGGTATGATGGTAGACACAACATAGAAGGACAGACAGTAGATGAAAGCATGCAAGAAACCCTAGCAAAGGAAAAAAACATTATTCGTTAATACTTTCTACATTTTTAGAGACATCTCCATGCTTCAAAAGAATCTAAAATAAAGTTAAACCATAGAACCATAATAAATTTAAACCATAGAGCCATTGGGAAATCACCTATCTATTTATTTCTTGCCTTTCAAATTTATAATAAAATGGTTGCACACTCCATATTCCTTCCTATGATCAGTAGCCTCCAATTACAAAATAAAAAAGAAAAGAACTAGCTTCTTCTTCATCTTTCCTAGATCATTCTTTTATATTCTCAAGTTTGCTCTACAATGTTTCGAACCTCTTTTCTTCTTTTCTACAACAATAATTTTGTTTCACTCTATTCTTCTTGTTATAATTTTGAAACTTTTTTCACTTTTATAATTTTGTTTCATTATATTCTTCTTGTTATAATTTTGGAACTTTTTCCACTTTTCTATCAATTATTTTCCTTTCTAATCAATAGCTAGGAAGTAATATAAGAAGTCATTTGAAGATTATTCTCTTTTGATTGCTTCTTATTACTATTAATATTGATTTTCATGGTATTAAGTAATTATTATTAAATATTATTCATTGTATTAATTTAATTATTGTAATATGTTTGGAAGAACTCCAGGTTCTTATTGCTTTTTTATATTATGTCAAGAAGCATTAAATTTATCTTTTATTTTCAAATATTTCCTTTCTGAAAAACTATTTCCTCTCCTTTTTATAAACATAGTTATCTTCTTCTTTTGAATTTTCCTTTATCCCTTGAAAATCTATTGCTTCTTATTTAAAATCAACAACTTTTCAAAATTTAATATTTTTTTAACAAATCTTAATGGTTTAAGATTATTTTTATAAATAAATGTAGCATATTTTAATTTGTCGCCTATTTTTCCTTCTCCAAACATAAGTATAGTAAAAGTTTTATATATTTTATTTATTATTATTACATCAATCATATAATTTTTAGCACTAAGCACATTAATTTAAGAACACATACCAAAACATATTGAGTACCCTTGAAGTTGAAAATCTTAAATAGGTGTTTGAACATTTTGAAAAAATTCTATATAATCTCAACCAACTTTTTGTCATAGTTATAGTTATAAGTTTTTGATTGATTCACTCTACATTCAATAGTTTTTGGCTTTGTAGTTTTGTATTTCTAATCTTTATTATTATTCAAATAATTTATTTTAACTATCTTGTTTTGGCATATTCTATTATTTCAATGCATCTTGCTTTGTCACTCTCCTATAGGGCTTTCCATCTCTATTTGAAATGATTTCACTTTTTTTTTAATACAAAGAATGAATCCATATTTAAAAAATCTGTTTTGCATTTGTATATAAGCCTTAGATAGAGTTTTCACTAAAAAAATCATTATTCCACATTCTCATCATAATATAGATTAAAAATTAGCATTTACACTTCAACCATCTAATCAAATTTTTTGATCCTTATTCTTATCCTCCTTTATTTATCGAAGATTATTCATTTTTACTTTAACATACATTCTTTGAATGTAAAATATTATTTAATAAAAACTTGAATAATTTCCCAACTTTTATAAAAAAAATACACTACTTATAAATTAATTATTAAAAAAAAATATAAATCACATAATATTTCCTCAAAATAATTATTATTATTGAAATAATGTGCTTTTTTCAACCTTATATCATGAGTAAACACTTACAATATATATGATCTTCTCAACAAAAGATTTAGCAAACTAAATAATTATATAATAAAAGTTTTAACAATTTAATTTTAATGATAGAAACATAAGGTATATATTAACAATTCTAGAAATAAATTAATTAATTTAAGATTAATAGACAAGACAAACAAACAATGATAGAATTGCATGGTACTTCTTGAATGGTTAATGTATTGGTTGATATATATAAAATAAAAAGAAACTTTAACTTGTGACTTGTCATTTCACCATTTGTATGATTATGCAATCCCACATGGTGAAGCATGTACAAGCGATTAGTTTAAACTTGCTAACTTGTGGCATGTTGGTATTTCATCATATTTATATGGAATCTTTCCATTCATCATTTATGTGGAGTCCCTCAATTAGATAGTATGGAGTGGATTAGGAGATTTCCATTTTGGTTTTTTTTTAAAGATATTGATGTATTTATTGGATTTGTTTTTTAAAATTTAATTTTAAAATGTATTATAAAAAATAAATTTTATATTGTTAGTTTAGAAAATTCATTTTTGTTTCAATGATAAAATTATGAAATATACTATCATTTTTTATTTTTTTGATCAATCGTGGGTCAAAGTTGATTATATTAAAAAATAGCAATAAATACATAATAAAGAGTTTTTAAAAAGTTTTAGTCCGACAGAAAATAACCCTAACATCAACCACATTTGATCAATCCAAAAACCCTCTAGGGCCTACCAGCACGAGATTCACAGATACTTGCTCAAAACCAATTCATATGCAAGATAAATCTATAACTAGCCTAACTAAACAAAAAATCTTAAAAAACCATATTGATCTAACCATTAACAATCATTGGAATCCTTTGTCCTGCCCAAACTGTTTTTGGAGGAAGGGGGAAGCAATCAACCACTTCCAAAGGTTCTAGACCCATTTTAGCCATAATAGCTTTCTGTAGTCACACAAATCTGTCCAGCTTAATTAAATAAATATTCGCTATTTATTTGATTAAAAATCCACTAGCCATCATTTTATTAAATTAATATTTAATTAATTCATCTCCAAACATTCTTCTATTAATTAAATAAATTATTCAATTTATTTTAATTAATTCATTAAATCAAATTCAAACCAATTAAATAAATAAAATCTATTTATTTAATTAAATCCCCCTATTCCTCTTTTAAATAAATTAAATTAAACATTTATTTAAATCATTATCCCCCCCACTTGCATTTTCCTACAAATGCAACTTGCACACATTTATTGAAATAAATGAATTTTTATTTTAATAAAATCCTATTTTCCCTCACCCACCAAATCCACTTGCAAAATCTAATCCCCTTCTAGATTCTTCTAACCCCTTCCTAATTAGCTTAATCCATCCCCTAATTATTGTCACATTCTTAAGCAACTTGGAGTCACTTCTCAAAGACTTCAAAGTCTTTGAAAAGCATTTAATGCTTTGTGTGTTCAACAGTTTAACCTCTAAAGTCTTCCAAGACCACTAATGGCTCTTACATGACCATTTATGGCTCTTACATAACCATTTATGGTTATTTCAAACTTGTCTCCCCAAACATTTATTTTTTTGACCATATTCATCATTTTCACATTTGCACAAGAGTTTATCCATTGGATAAAAGCTTTATTCTTTGAATAAAGAGTTTATTCATTCAACTAACCTTGACTTTAACTCTCAAGGTCATATCAAGCATTTAATGCTTATTCCCTCCCCTCTCAACCTATCTCACATTGACATTGTCATCCTGGGATTGGGTTGAAAGCCCTCACATGGATTTGAAATCATTCAATCCTAACCCTTGTTGAGATTGCTCAATCTCAACCATCCATTGCTCCATTTTCCCTATAAATAGAGCCCATTTCTTCATAATCCAGATCCTGAAAACTTGTATGCATTTAACCTATAGGCATTTTAGAGAGCATTTAGCATAGCAAACTCTTATATTGTCATTTTGGTTAAAATAAATCATTTTAGTATCAATAGCTTAAATATTAGCTTCTTTATTTACATTTAGAGCAATACTAAAATCTCAATCCTCCATAAGCATCCATAGTGCAAAAAGTTATTGAGAGCTACACTATTTTGGAACTTGGAGAGGAGAGGAACAAGGGAGAAAGAGCTAAGAGCATGTTAGGAGGTATTTGGAGATGCCTCATCATATTTGCTTCTTTAGTTAAATATGCTTTCATGATTTTAGTGTCTCTTTTGATATGTCTGTTTAGATTAGTTTTTGATTAACTAACACTAACAGTTTCTTGTCTTGTGTGTAGTTTATCTTAGACTAACCTTTTCCATTTTGCAGAGCATCATTTGGTGAACCTGACGTGAATCCAAACACCAAAAAGATCATTATTTTTAACCACTAACATGTTTGAATGTTTAAAATGTCACACAGGTTGCGCTTTGGCGCTATTGAACTCGTTCCAGTGCTATCGATACATATGGTTTTAGCGCTATCGATACATATGTTTTTAGCGCTATTGTTCTTACAATAGCGCTATTGTCTCAATTACAATGCTTTTGGAACTATTTTGGCACTTTTGACATTGTTTTGGCGCTATTCACCATATTTCAGCGTTTTTGCCTCTCTGTCTTTCCCTTTCTTTTAGCGCTTTTGTGTTAAATAGCGCCTCTATTCAAACACAGACTAGCACTATTGTAACAGAATGTCGTAAAAATCACCTTGTAACCAAAAAAATGAAAAATTTTAGGCTTGTGGAAGCCCCCCTTGGATATGGATTTTACTAACCGGTTATTGTTTGTGCAGGTTTAAAACTCACCATTAAAAATCACAAACTTTCTTTTGGTGCTTTAAAACTTGAACAAAACAAATTTTCATTGCTTTCTAGTTAGGGTCACTTGTCTTTGGTGCATTAAACCTGAACAAAAACAAACATTTGCTTTCATTGCAAGTTAGGACTCATTTTCTTTTGGGGCTTAAAATCAACAATTTGATTTCCTTGCATCAAACTAAAGCATTTACAATCTACACTTCAACTTTTGGTGCACATAAAATAAACAATTCACTTGTTTTGATTTTTGCAAGCAATTTTACTTCATGCAAACGTGTTTTTTATTAAGTTGACCAGGACTTCCCATTTCTAGATTACAACATATTGCCTTTGAAGTTAAAAAGAACATCGTGATTGTTGGAGCAACATCTCCCAATAGTTAGACCACATTGTGATATGGGTTAAAAAGAACAAGTGTTTTTCGTGCTTGGCACACTTGTGCAAAAAGTCGGTCGAGTGATCCTACCTCTAACACACACTATCCTCTCCCTTGGCTTTCGTGGTCCTAGGTGCAAGAGAAAAGTGTTAGTAACACTCAACATTTTATCTTTTTAAGAGAGGCCTGCCAAGAGACACATCACTCTTGGGAACGACCTCACTCGGTAAATCCTTCAAGCTGCTATAGAAATCAGATGAGAGCGAAAGCTGTAGCCTTGGGTATAGTTGTTCCTACAGTGTAACTGGCCGAAAGGACAAATGGGCCCCACCACCAGTTACAAGGCTCTTAAGTGAGTCACTGCAGAATGAACTTATGTCCAAAAACATCAAACATAACTAAACACCTTTAAGTAGTAGCCCACCCGTTCTATTGATTGAGGATATTTGTGATATAATTTAGTGCAAGAGCATAGATGGTTTTGCTCCCAAGATACTCACCATACATATTTCCTTGAGTAGAAACATAGCTTTTTGAAAAGTCACTTGTGGCTTGATAAAAGTGGTGACTCCCCCATCATAGGGATCATCTATTTGTTATGCTCGTGCAAGACTTAGTATATCACATCCTTACCTGCCACGGCGGGATTCATAAGATATGTAGTACCAAAGTTGAAGAAATATCAAGATGTGGGCTAAATTTATCACAATTGGCCATTTGACCTTATGGATAAAAAGTGTTTGAAGTGTGTTTGTTTTAGTCAAGACCAAGTGCAAATTGAGCTGACTTTAGGCTTTGGAAATACACCTTAAAATACACCTAAAGGAAGGGTCATATAAAAGTCCAAGGATTGGGTTGATCTAGACCCATACTCATTTGTGCCTTTGAGGCTACATTCTTGTGTTTGTGTGCTTGCTTTGTTTTCTTGTCAAAGAAAAATGAGAAAATCACTTCCAAAAACAAAGTATTCATCCAACCAAACATTTCTCAAAACAACCAAACACATCAAAAACAAATTGCAAACAACAAAGAGTCAAATTTTATGACCATTCTTCACATCTTGTGAAAGAAGAAGCGTCATCAGAATATCAACTTGAAAAGAAGACCATTAAGCTCAAAGGCTTTGATCAAAAGGAGGAAATTCTTCTATATAAATAGACAAATCTTTGTCTCACATAGAGTCTTTCTGCGTCACATGTGTCTCTACCTTCAAGGCAAAACAAACGAATTCAATTCAGAATCATTGAACCGCAAAGCTTTTATGCAATTTAGAGCTCTGAGTTATCACAAAAACCAAGGAGGTAAGATTAATCCCAATTTTTTCCCAAACATCTGTATCACATACAACATAGCTCAAGAAATACCACCAACACCTGAAAGGGAAGAGGTAGAGTTCGTCCCATTTGTCACACAAAGTTTTTATTGAAGTTGAAAACATTTCATCCATCATCTTATTCATCCATCAGCACTTCATCATCAATTCGTTCCAAACTCTCAAAACATTTAGAGGTTCTTGTCCCAAGTTCTCTTTTAGATATTGCTTGAATCAAACACATCACTTTTTAGATTGTTTCTACATCTAGGATAAGCTCATCCTAAGAGACACATATACGCAGGTTAAAACTAGTTTATGAGTGAATCCTCTCATTACTAGGTAGTTCAATCTGTAACACATCTCAGATTTCTCCACACCTTATCACATCAAAACTTATCAAAAAAACAAGCAATTCAAAGAAGGAATTTTGGTTACATCTACCTTAAAAGTTCTAGAGATCCACATGCAACACAAATCACCAACCATCAATCTTTCATTTCATCAAAAACTCATCATCATTTTCACTCAACTTCAACAAAGACTCATAAGCAAAATGGCTCAAACCCGATCACGGTCAAGGCAATGAGAAATAGAAATGGAAGAAGAAGAAGAGGAAAATCTCAATGAATTTCAAGAAGCACTTGGAGGAAATGCAAATGACGAAAACCCAAGTACTCCTACTCCTGCAACAATAAAAAGGGCCCAGCATAACCCTCTCTTTAACAGACTTTTTGACAAAATACTCAGGAGAAATGCAGATGCTCACTTCTTAAAACTTGCTCAAGAAGGAGAAAAACTCCCCTCTGACTTTGATCTTGCCCAATTAAGACAAGCATCAGAAAGACAAAGTTGCCATGAAGAGGAACGAGGTAGAGATCCCATCAGATATAACATTCCTCGAGGTAACCCACCACCTCCTCCTCCAAATGAAATGGAGATGTTGCGGCAACAAGTCGAGAATCTCGGCCAACAACTTCATAGTGGTGTCAAGACTAACCAATTCTCATTCAATGACATCTGTCCCTATCCTTTTGATAGGAATCTTTATATGCCACCCTTTCCCCGAGGATTCGAAACACCCAAATTTGAAAAATATAGAGGAAAGGGAGATCCCCGTGATCATGTCAGAGAATTTCATTCCGCTTGTCTTGAAGTGGCATATCAAGACACATACCTAATGCGCCTTTTTCCCCAAAGCTTGGGAGGAACAACCACATCATGGTTTTCCTGACTATCAAGTGGCATTAGAACATTCGAGGAACTCATCCAGAAGTTCCTAGCTCATTACTCTCATAACATTGAATGTGACATCACCATGGCTGATCTGTGCAACACCAAACAAAAACCAGGTGAACTATTCTCAGTATTCCTGCAACGATGGCGCCAAATGTCTAGCAGACATTCTCTTTAGTTACCTGAACGAGAACTAGTGGAAATATTCATTTCCAACTTAAACGAAGAAATAGAATTTCACCTGGATGTCAAAGACACAGACTCTTTTAATGATATGATCACCAAGGGTTTGAAATGTGAAAGGGCACTCATCAAGAAAGGACTCATCAAAATCTATAATGAACCCAAGGATGGTCCTCGCCCATGCTTCAATAGTGATAAACCAAGCTTCTGGAACAAAAACAAGAATATCGTCAACGATGGGGTTGTGGATGCCAGGACTATACAAAATGCACAACCTGTGGTTCGGTTTGCAGGACAGAATCCTCCACCTCAGAATAACACAAATGTTCCTTCCAATCAAGGTCACATCACATCTCATGATGAACCAAGAGCTCGTCAGCAAAAATAGAAATGCGCATACACTCCCTTAGGGGAACCCATTGAAACAGTGTTGTGACAACTCATTTCTCAAAATTTGGTCACTCTACCAAAAACATCAAACTACGAGCCTCAAGTCAAACCGGCATGGTGGAGAGATATTGAACACTGTGAATTCCATCAAGGGAGAGGACACAAGACAAGTAATTGTCACCGATTGAAAGATCTCATTCAGGATCGTATTGATCGAGGAGAAATTGAAATTGAAGGACATGACCCAAAAACAACAAATAATGATCATCTGATGTTCAAAAATCCACTTCCATCACAAGATCAAAGGGGTCCTTCCATTTCCAGGCAAGGCACTGATACCACTGATTATACACAGGCTACGTATAATTGTTAGGGTTTCAAGCAGATCCGAAGCAAATATGAACTAACAATTATATGCAAATTTAAATACAAAAGATAAAGAAATAAAACAAGACACAGATAACACAGAGATTTAACATGGTTCACCCAGAATGGGTTATGTCCACCATACACAGCCGTCTAATCTTTCTTATTAACCAGCAAAAAATAGTACATCAACCTTACAATGCCTTAAGCATTCCAGCCGCTTATAACATGCGTTTTTAGGGCAACAAACAAAGTCGGCCTTTTTAGGGTTTTATTACAATGTCAGTTTTCATCAACAAAAAATGGCAAAAAAAATTTTGAACCCCGACGAGGATACGTGATGAATGTACAGTACTTTACTGATCAGTCGCCACATTTCAACAATCTCCCACTTGGAGACTGATCAGGCTCCACACCCAACAATATCTCCCACTTGGAGACTGATACTACACAACACCACTGTACATGCAACATCCGTTGGATAAAACACTAGGACTTGACTGGTATAAATTCCACAATTATCAATCAAGAAGACCAACAGAAACTAATGAAGAAATCAGCTTCTCCTGTGGAACTGCCTTTGTGAACATATCGGCAAAATTCTCACTTATGTGAATCTTCTCAAGCCGTAACTGACCCTCCTCTAAAATAGTCTGGATGAAGTGGTACCTGATCTGAATGTGCTTTGTCCTTGAATGAAAAGCAGAGTTCTTTGCAAGATGAATGGCACTCTGGCTATCAGTATACAATGGGCTATCCTCTTGTGTCTAACCCAATTCCTTTAGAAAACATTGCAACCACATCATCTCCTTGTTGGCTTATGTAGCAGCAACATACTTAGCTTTAGTGGTTGAAAGTGCAACAACCTTTTGCAGCCTAGAAATCCAACTGACTGCAGTTCCCCCTATAGTAAAAACATACCCTATAGTACTCCTCCGTGAATCAATATCACCCGCTGGATCAGAGTCAACAAATCCACTCAGAGTAGCATTAGATCCTTTGAAACATAATGCCTTCATAGTAGTTCCTTTCAAATACCGAAGAATCCATTTCACAGCATTCCAATGTTCCATACCCGGATTACTCATAAACCTGCTCACAACTCCCACTGCATGTGCAATATTTGGCCTTGTGCATACCATTGCATACATCAGACTGCCAACAGCTGATGAATATAGGATGTTAGACATTTTATTAACCTCTTCCTATGCCTTTGGGCATATCTCCTTAGTCAATTTGAAATGACTAGCCAAAGGTGTGCTAACTGCTTTTGCATCCTACATGTTAAATCTTTTCAACACCTTTATATACTCACTTTGGGACAAATTCAAGGTTCTATTTTTCCTATCCCGTGTAATCCTCATACCGAGAATTTGCTTAGCTGCACCCAAATCCTTCATAGCAAATGACCTGGCTAATTTCTGTTTAAGATCATTTATATGTTGCATGTTAGACCCAGCAACAAGCATGTCATCAACATAAAGCAATAGGATAATATAACTGCCATTAACAAATCTTTTAAAATATACACAATGATCAGAATGACATCTATGATAACCATATTCAGCCATGAAACTATCAAATTTTAAATACCATTGTCAGGGTGCTTGTTTTAGGCCATACAGACTTTTCTTCAACTTGCACACCAAGTTCTCCTTACCTTTGACCTCATACCCATGTGGTTGCAACATGTAAATTTCCTCCTCCAAATCTCCATGGAGAAAAGCTGTTTTGACATCTAATTGTTCAAGATGTAAATCATCTGCAGCCACAAGACTAAGTACAGTTCTAATTGAAGTCATTTTTACAACTGGAGAAAATATTTCATCATAATCTATACCCTTTTTCTGTGCAAAACCTTTTACCACAAGTCTGGCCTTATATCTTTTCTGACCTCCTTCCTCCTCCTTCAGCCAATAAACCCATTTGTTAGGCAAGGCTCTTTTTTCTGCAGGTAAAGGGACTAAGTCCCAAGTCTTATTTTTCATCAAGGAGTCCATCTCCTCTTTCATGCCTAGCTCCCACTGTTGTTTGGCATCTACCTGCATTGCTTCTTCATATTCTTCCGGTTCACCAGAATCCGTTAATAAAATAGAATACAAAGAAGGAGAAAATCTTTCAGGAGGTCTACTTATCCTCGTAGAATGTCTAACACTTGCAGGAGTTTGTGGGACAATCTGTTGTTGCTAAGCATCAGGTACCTGTGGCATTTCATTTTCAGGAATCTCATCCAACACCACATATTCTTGTTTTTCTTACTCATGCTTCTTTTCCTGCATCTGTTCTTTATACATAACCTTCTCATTGAATATAACATCTCTACTTCTAATTATTTTCTTATTTTCAAAATCCCATAACCGATAGCCATATTCATCTATCTCATATCTAATGAAGGTACATTTCTGAGATTTAGCATCAAGCTTCGTTCTGTTTTCTTTATCAACATAGACAAAAGCTTCGCAACCAAAAGTTTTAAGAAAAAAATAATTTACCTTTTTATCAGTCCATGCCTCCTCTGGAATACCACCATCCAAAGGGGTTGAAGGTCCTCTATTTATCAAATAGACAGCAGTATGTAAAGCATCTGTCCAAAAATGTAAGGGCAATCCAACATGCAATCTCATGTTCCTCGCACATTCCATGATAGTCCTATTCATTCTCTCTGACACACCATTTTCCTGTGGAGTTCCTGGAACTATCTTCTGCTTTCGAATCTCATTTAAGGAATAGTAATCTTCAAATGTTTTGCTGCAATACTCACCTCCATTATCCAATCTGAGACACTTCAACTTTTTTCCTGTCTCATTCTCAACCAAAGCTTTCCATTTCTTAAAAGTTTCAAAAACATCTGATTTTTGTTTTAGGAAATATACCCATGTTTTTCTGGTTGAGTCATCAATAAAAATAACATAATAACAAGAGCCACCAAGAGATGATACCTAAGCCAGTCCCCATACATCTAAATGTACAAGCTCTAATTTCTCACTCTTCTTCTCTTTCCCAACCTTGAGAAATCTGACTCTTTTCTGTTTACCATAAACACAGTTTTCACAGAACTCTAAATCAATCTTCTTTAGTCCTGGCAATAGATTTTTAGAGTGAAGGATTTTCATCCCTTTCTCACTCATGTGCCCAAGCCTATGGTGCCACATTATTGAATCTATTCTTGCAAAATTTATTGTTGTTGTCCCTGCAGTAACTTTATCTGTAGCAGCTAAGGTAGAGTAAGTCTTACCAGTACACAGATATAATGTGCCTACCTTCGCACCTTTAGCTACTACTAATGATCCTTTAGTGACCTTCCACATACTGTCTGAGAAGGTAACTATGCAACCTTCACTACCTAGTTGCCCTACAAAAATTAAATTTCTTCTTAAATTAGGAACATGTCTTACCTCCTACATAAACCAGTTATTACCATTCTGCAACTTGATCTTTATCTTTCCTTTTCCAACAATTTGGCAGGGCTCATCATCACCCAAATATACCTATCCAAAATCACCTTGAACATAATCTAGAAAATATTTTCTATGGGGTGTAGCATGAAATGAAGCCCCAGAATCCATTACCTAGGAATCATTAACATTATCCAAACATAAGATTAAAGCATCTTGTAAAGTATTACTTGCAATATTAGCTTCCTTACTATCATTTTCATTTTTGTCTCCTTTATTTTTCTGAGACCAACAGTCTTTCTTTAGATGACCAAGCTTTCCGCAGTACCAGCAATCTTTCTTTCCTCTAGATTGAGAGCATCCTTTCTTTGACTTCCCTCGTGATTTCTCATTCCCAGGGCCTTTTCCTCTTTCCTTTGATCTTCCTCTATTCTCCACATTCAAAACACTACCTGATGATGTTGGAGTCTCACCTGTGCTTTTCCTTCACATTTCCTTGCTTAGGATAAGACCAACAATATCATCAAATACCAAAGTATTTTTACCAGAGACAGAGTTACTTACAGCCATAACCAAGTTATTCCAGCTTTCTGGCAAAGAACATAAAATCAAGAGAGCCCTAACCTCTTCTGCAAAGGTAATTTTTACCGAAGAAAATTGACTGGTAATTGTATTAAATTCATTTAAGTGCTCCGCTACAGATCCTCCCTCACTCATTTTCAAATTAAACAAACGCTTCATAAGAAATACCTTATTCGAAGCCGAGGGTTTCTCATACAGCTTAGCCAATGTTGCCATCAAATCTACAGTTGTTTTTGCTTATGTTATATTGAATGCTACAAATGATGCAAGGCACAATCGAATGGATCCCAGTGTCTTTCTATCTAAAATATCCCACTCTTCATCTGATATTGTGGTCGGTTTCTTTGCCTTTCCTTCCAATGGCCACCACAAATCCTTTTGATACAAGTAATCCTCCATCTGCATTTTCCATAACTAATAATTCTAGTCGTTAAACTTTTCGACCTTGAATTTGGAATCCTCCATTGCTCCCACTCAAATCTGAAAGTCCTGCCAATTTACAGAAAACCTCGCTCTGATACCAATTGTTAGGGTTTCAAGCAAATCCAAAGCAAATATGAACTAACAATTATATGCAGATTTAAATACAAAAGATAAAGAAATAAAACAAGACACAGATAACACAGAGATTTAACGTGGTTCACCCAGAATGGGTTACGTCCACCATACACAGCCATCCAATCTTTCTTATTAACCAGCAAAAAATAGTACATCAACCTTACAATGCCTTAAGCATCCCAGCCGCTTATAACATGCATTTTTAGGGCAACAAACAAAGTTGGCCTTTTTAGGGTTTTATTACAATGTCAGTTTTCATCAACAAAAAATGGCAAAAAAAAATTTCTCGGGGGCTGCCGCCCCTGAACCCCGGCGAGGATACGTGCTGAGTGTACAGGACTTTACTAATCAGTCACCACATTTCAACAATAATTACACTATAAATCATCTGTATGATGCCAGTGAACAAATTGCAACTATAACCTTCAAAAATCCCAACTCAAATTGCAATGTTGTTATGCATCGCGGCAAAGTTACCATAAAGGTAGCTCCACAAGGCACCACCTCCATCCCAAAGCAGTACAATCTTGTCGAACAATTAGACAAAACGCCTACGCTTATATCCATTTTAGAGCTATTGTGCCTATCGCCCTCTCATAAAACTATCTTGGATCAAGCACTCCAAGAGGCGTCAGTCCCTGCAAATCTGAATACAGACCAATTTCAAGCCATGGTTGGAAGTCTAAAGTCATCACCATGTCTCACTTTTTTTGAAAGTGACAACTCTTCCTTCCAGCAACCTCATAACGCTTCACTACACATTGAAGGCTTTATCAACCAGCATAGGATCAAACGAGTCTTGATAGATAATGGAGTAGGCCTGAATATTTGTACACTACAGTTGGTCACAGCATTGGGATATGCAGTAGAATCAGTGGATCCTCGTAAGAAGATCACAATCAAAGCCTATGATGATGCAGAGCATTCATCCAAAGGAGCTGTGGTACTACCAATCCAAGTGGGCCCCGTGGTAAAGCACATCATCTATCAAGTTTTGGACCTTCCTCTACCATATAATCTATTGTTAGGAAGACCCTGGATACATGCCATGCAAGCCGTTCCATCTACCTACCATCAATGTATCAAGTTCCCACATAACGGTGTAGAGATCACAATCCTGGGCGATGCAAATCCCTTTGCATATTGCCATAATATCAGCCATCAAACAGAGATTACCGTTCCTAATAATAGAGAAGCCATTTCCTCCACATCATATATAAGTCCCACCTCTCTTGCCAGTTCGAACACCACTATACCAAAGCAAGAAAAGCTTAAGATGAAAGTAGCAAAGGAAGGTCCTGGGGAATACAACTTGAGTCAACTCTTTTGTGTAGGACAAATGCCCACTTCTCCTCGAACGCATGGTAAACCATAGCAGTTACTCCAGCAACCATTAATCATGCCTACATGTGCTTTGACACCTTTCATCCTCAGAAAGAGTCAAGAAGAAGAAACCCAAGATGAGGACTTAGCGAAATGGATCTATAAAGATCCCATCACCACTAATATACCGCAAGTCAAACTTCCTACAGATCAGTATGGCAAAGGTCTCCTCATTATGCAAAGAATGGGGTATGATGGTCAGAGTGCTTTGGGATGTTGCAAACAAGGATAACATGAGCCTCTGCTGCCAGAATTAAAGCCCAAAGGTAATACAGGCCTAGGCTTTGAAAAAGAGATATTTCCTAAACTCAAATTCAAAGGAAAACCCAGCAAACCATTATGTCAGCCTACTACAAAAAGGACACCTTTCATTATCAAAGCAACATCGAGCACCATCACAACTACCCCACCAAGGTTTAGCATCCCAACACAACCATCACCAATGCCACTAATCCCACCAAATGAACCAGCAGTCCCATCAGCAATACCATTAGTAGCAGCAACTGTATCAGAACCCGCAGCAGCATCTATGGCACCAACAGTACCAGCAGAAGCAACTGAGTCAATATTACCGATACTCATGGTACCATATTCTTTTATCCCCATCAATCTTCCTGTAGCACCGATCACTACAAAGGTACATCAACCAATCACACCTATAGTATTTAACTCAAAAGACATCCCAGTATTGTATAGTAATCGGATGCTGGAAAGTGACTTAGAGACCGACTCACATGAGTGGGAATTTGATTCTATATAGCTTAACACTTCAGATGAGGAAGACACATCACTACCTCCGCCATGCAAAGACATCTCTATTTATGGAGAAGCACAGATAAAGACCACTTGGGTTCCTGAACTGGAAACATCTTCCACAGACCCTACGTCTTATCCTATGCCTGATACTGATAGGGAGAGTACCATCAACGACATTCACCATAACATCTTAACCCTCACTGATACATCTAACGCACTTAACCTAATTGATGAATTAATGCCCATTATCCACCCTGAACTCATCAAATGGAACCAACCAAATCCCCCATGTCTTGACTTCTTCCAAAATGATGAGACTATCATTGACTTTTTGGAATTAAGGGATAACCTACCAAGCGGGGATCACAAAGCTGGATTCACCATTGAACTTAATAGCGCAGCATACTTTGGGGCAGATGCCAAACCTTTCAGCTGCAAAAACATAACAATAAAACATGGATCTTCTGGTGAAAACCACACTGTGGCACTGTTTGATCCGACAAAAGTAAAAAGAAAGAGCGTATTCAATAGTGAAAACCTCTCTGAGGTGCCTGAGGATGAAGGGTTTGACATTCTCCCTGATAGTACACAACAGGAACGATCAATGATTCTCATTGAGGAAACCAAAGAATACAATGTGGGGACTCCTGAAAATCCTCACCTCATACATCTAGCATCTCTTCTCAATCCAGAAGAACAACCTCAATTTATAGAGTTCTTCCAACAGCGTCAGATCAACTTTGCATGGTCATATGCAGACATGTCGAGGCTTGATCCTGATTTAGTCATCCATCACCTCACCATAGCAGAAGGAGTCAAACCTGTCAAGCAGAAACTTCGTAAGATGCATCCTCAGATTGCAGTGCTAGTCAAAACATAACTCAAGAAACTCCTAGATGTTGGTTTCATTAGACCAATTGATTATGCAGAATAGATATCCAATATTGTGCCTGTCAGCAAACCAAAAGGGGGCATCCACATTTGTATTGACTTCAGAGATCTAAATAAGGCATGTCCTAAGGATGACTTCCCCCTTCCAAATATCGACATCATAGTGGATCTGACAGCAGGACATGCCATGCTTTCACTCATGGATGGCTTTTCAGGATACAATCAGATAAAGATCGCACTAGAGGACCAACATAGGATAGCCTTCACATGTCCATGGGGGACATATTGCTGGAATGTAATGCCTTTTGGTCTCAAGAATGCAGGAGCAACCTATCAAAGAGCAATGACCACCATCTTCCATGACATGATGCATACTATGATGGAAGATTATGTTGATGACTTACTAGAAAAATCACTCACCAGAGAAGGGCATCTCCACATCTTAGATAAAATCTTTGATAGACTGGAACAATACCATGTTCGACTTAACCCAAAGAAATGTGTCTTTGGAGTGACCTCTAGGAAGCTTCTAGGATACATTGTCTCAAGCAAAGGTATTGAGGTTGACCCAGCAAAGGTAAAAGCAATCATGGACATGCCACCACCAAAGAATATCAGTCAGCTAAGGACATTACAAGGGCGACTTCAATCCATCTGAAGATTCATTGCACAACTGGTTGATAAGTGTCACCCATTCACACACCTGCTACACAAGAACATCTGCTTTCAGTGGGATGCCCGATGCCAACAAGCATTTCAGAAGCTTAAAGACTATCTCATGAATCCACCATTGCTGATGCCACCAAATCCAAGTAGATTGTTGTTACTCTATATCTCAGCAACAAGTACATCATTGGGTGTACTACTGGCACAACATAATACAGAAGGAAAAGAGTGTGTTGTTTACTACATCTCTCGCATACTGGTGGGATATGAACTCAATTACACACCTATTGAGCGAGCTTGCTTAGTAGTAATCTTAGCAGCCACTAAACTAAGGCACTATCTGTTAACACATAAAGTACAACTCATTGCAAAGATTAATCCACTCAAGTATTTACTCAGCAAAGTAGCATTGACAGGTCGCTTGGCCAAATGGGTAATAGTTCTAAGTGAATTTGACATTAAGTACGTGGACCGTAAAGCTATCAAAGGTCAAGTTATTGTAGATCAGTTGGCCGATGCACCTCTCATGGGTGATCATCCTCTCATTTCCAATTTTTCGGATGAAGAGATATTCATGATTACAACAACACAACCACGGAAACTATACTTTGATGGCTCGTACACTAGGCATGGCTTGGGGGCAGGCATTCTGTTTATCACACCTCAAGGTGATAGCATCCCGAAGTCTTTTAAGCTCACATTTCCATGCACAAACAACATAGTAGAATATGAGGCCTTGATCACAGGACTAAGGATTAGCCGTACAATGGAAATTACAAGAATTGCAAGTATATGGCGACTCCCAACTGGTCATTCGACAAGCAACAGATGAATATCAGACCAAGGATGATACACTCATGCCATATAAGCAAATGGTGGACAATATAAAGACATCATTTACTACTATCACTTTTGAGCAGATACCAAGAAATCAGAATCGAGCTGCTGACGCTATGGCTACCATCGCATCTCTCCTAGATCTTCCACAGAATTCAACATGCTACGAGTTCTTGGTAGAACAGCTTTGGATTCCCTCTTACGATATCCCCAAATCCGAAATGATATGTTGCCTTGTCGGTTCTGAATCCCCATGGTACGGTGAGTTCTACACCTATCTCCGCGATCACACCCTTCCTCCCAACCAATCCAATAACCAATGTAAAACCTTCATTCGCCAAACTCCTCGATATACCATTATTGCTGAAACCCTATATCGATGCGGTCTTGATGGTACTCTCCTTCGATGTCTAGAACAAGGTGAGATAACAAAGGCTTTGGAAGAAGTCCATGAAGGAATTTGTGGAACCCATGCAAGTGGTCTGTCACTAGCCAAGAAACTCCTGCGCAATGGATACTATTGGCCATCTATGGAAAAGGATTCCTACTACTTTGTCAGAAAATGCAAGAAATGTCAAGTTCACGGCAACCTGATACATTCACCAGCCCAGGAACTGCAATCAATCACGACACCATGGCCTTTCTATCAATGGGTCCTTGACCTTGTAGGTAAGATCCATCCATCTTCATCCAACGGCCATAAATTCATTATTACCGCCACTGAATATTTCACAAAGTGGATCAAAGTTGTTCCACTTACCCAAGTCACCGGCAAGAAGATCGCCTCATTCATCCTCAACTACATCATTTGCCGGTATGGTGTTCCCATGTCCATCATCACAGATAACAGTCTTCTTTTCAAAAATCAGCATGTCCATGAACTCTGTGAGAAATTCCACATCCAACACTGCTTTTCCACTCTCTATTACCCACAAGGCAATGGTCAGGCCGAAGCATCAAATAAAAACATATTGAGGATCCTAAAGAAGATAGTCAATGATGCCGGTCGTGAATGGCATGTTCAACTAAATCCAGCGCTATGGGCATATCTAACTAGCATTCGAACCCCTACAGGTGCAACTCCTTATTCATTGGTCTATGGTGCAGAAGCTATCTTACCTATTGAGGTTGAGATACCATCATTATGGGTTTCCTTGCATAATCTCATCGATGACGAAGCCTACAGAGTCTCACGTCTTCTAGACTTAGAGTTACTTGATGAGAAGCGACGAGCTACATACAACCATCTCAAAGCCTATCAACAACGCATGAGCTGAAGCTACAATCACCGAGTTAGACCTCATACATTTGAGGTAGGTGATCTTGTTCTACGAGAGAATCCTCGCAACCAACCAAATAGAGAACATCAGGGCAAGTTTGAATCAAACTAGCTGGGCCCATATATTGTCACTGTTGTCTTCAGGTCTGAGGCATATCAGTTGGCTACATCAGAAGGAGAACCGCTCATAGATCCAATCAACAGCATGCACCTCAAATGGTTTTATACCTAAGTTGTACAGAGCATCAAGCTCCCCTGCATACCAGAAAATACCAAAAACATTCAGAAAAATGTCCTAAAGAAATACAAAAACATTCAAAAAAAATAAAAAACAATCATGCATCCAAACAGTGAACAACCACTCCGGTGGCACCTTGGGTAAGTGTGATGGTGAAAACCTGGCAAACATGCGCCACTCGTAAAGACAATGGCTCCAATATCTTTCCAGCTCATTGCGATCACATTCATGCATCCACACATCCATCCGTCCAAACCATGGCTTGTTATTAATCTACAATCCAGGATAGTACTTCATGCGTCTTGCATCCCACTCTATCATAGTCATGTCTAAACTTGGGGGCAATACCCTTAAAATCTAGATGATGGAAGTGGATTCTACATTACTGGTGATTCATTGGCAAAAACATTCAAAAATGTCTCACAAAATCCAAAAACATTCAAAAATGTCTCACAAAATCCAAAAACATTCAAAAATGACTCACAAAAATCCAAAAACGTTCAAAAACAATACAAAGTCCAAAAACATCGAAAAACCATCGAAAATCAAACAAAAACATAGCAACACCTTGTACATACTCATTCGCGTAGATACAAAACAAAACATTGACATAATACTCACACAATGACCATTTACCAATCGACCACACAATCAACATCAAACACTCAAAACTGTCTTTAAACAAGGATGCATCGTTCCTTACCAAAACAAAGACAAAAGTGATGTTTTCTTTAACAAGAAAATTATGTTAAGCTATCAAATACTTGGTTGATTTGTGAGTACAATCATTCGTTTATCTGTATCGGGATCTTGCAGCATTGTTTTGTATCGTTTGCGCATTATTTCCAATGAAGTTATGGGGCATGTACTAATGGTGTCTATGTGAGAAGTTCACCAAGCTACGTGATGTTATGCCAAATGCAGTCATAGATCATTACGGCTTGCTGACTACAGCGTATACCTCAACCATATGGGCATGAACCATTACCAAGGATCCATATTCTTTATTCTTTATGTATATACTGTTTGTTTGCCGGAACAATGCTCTTTCTTTGGTTCCTCCTCCTCATCCAAATTGGATAAAGGTTTTACCTCTTAGTACGGTATGCACTTGTCTCAGGATATGATCAGCCTAAGATCAAGGAGGACGATCCAAGTCATGCATTAACGGAGATAATCCTTGTCTGTTCCGCAAGCAATACTCTGGTCGACTTGACCCTTATATCAAGTCGTTTGTATTAACTTGCTATATAAAAATCCATGTAAGGAATACTCAGGTCATCTTGAATCATTATGTCAAGATGCTTGTATTCTCTTCCAACATTTTAAAGCTCAATGATGAAAATAGAGCACTATGGATCATCATTTCATCTCATCTATTTATATCTTGCATTTCGTTGCATATCACCCATCCATTCATTCATTCATATGTAGGTTCTATATGCAAAAGTGACCATTAAAGCTGGTCTTGGACACAATCATGACCGAGTACTCTGATACATCATCAATGCATCATGCAAAGTCTTTAAAAAAAAAAAAAACCTTGCATTCCTCATGGTCATATCATCATCGCATTTAGGTGCATCTTGCATTAAGTTCATTCATGTCATTTTTAAACTTAATATTGCATATAGTTCATTTTTGACATTAGTTTTCGTTAATCATTGCATCAATCATAAATAATTAGATTCATTCGCGGGATCAAATTGTCTTTGATTGTTCATCATTTCATTATCCTTTATCATTTATTATTGCATCCATTTCATTAGTGAAAAAGTGCATTCATTCATCCATTTATTAAAGTATCTTATTATGTTCATTTTAGGATTCATCCACATTGCATTCATTATCCCTTTTAAAATTGCATTAAGGTGTAGTTATTAAACCATGAGTTGTACTATCATCACATTATCATTTTTACTTAATCATATTAAGGCATTTAGAATCATAAATCCATTTGTTTCCAAACATTGGTTCATACCATTTTATATATATCCATTATACATATGCATTCATTTAAACATTATCATATAAACATTTGTACTTTACATTTTGTTTATCCATATTACATTCATCTAAAAACATCTAGATGCATATCCATACATAAAATCATTCATCATCGCATAAATCATCTCATCATTATATTACAATAGGAAACACCCCAATTCTGTTCATAAATCATCATAAGCCTACATCATCATCATGGCATTACATACATAAAGCATTACATCAAAAATCAAAAACAAATCATACATATATAAGCCTGCATTCATATGTCAGTATCCCACATCATAAATCATCATAAAAACATGCATATAAGAAACATCTCATCAAATGCATACATGTACACATATCCATCTAAAGCAATAACTCATCATCCTGCATACACATCCATACATATCAACTACATATCATCAAAATATGGGATCTCCTCATATATATCATCTCATATATCAGAGTACAATGAAGTCTACAAAATCGGCTACCAAGAGCTATCCAAGATACAGTCCAAAAAGTAAACAATGATACAATACATATATGCAAAAATGCTCTCTCAAATGCCACTCTGGCCAGATGTTGTACCACCACCACCATCGCCACCTGCTCCACCACTGGTGCCTGCACCACCTGATCCATCTCTCCATGGAGGCCTCATCGAACCCCCACTCACTCCTGCATCCCCTGATCTCTCCCTCTGTAGAGGACCCATCACACCCCCACTGTTTTGCACCCTCTGCGATCGCTCTGATCTGGCCTGCCGCAACTGAGAATAGCTAAGAGCTCGCTGACTAGCTGACACCACCTGCTCATATAAACTCCACCAGTAGTCTATCTCTGTCTGTGCTCGCCGCATCTCCCTCATCACCTCCCCTGTAGGCCCCTGTGCTCCTACTCCAACCCAGACTCTCTCCTACAGCTCTGCCAATCTCTCCACTACACTATCCCTCTCCTGCAGCACCACCGCCAACTCTGACTCCCATGCAAATAGCTGCACATCCCTAGCTACCACCTCCACCTCCAAATCCTCTATCCAAGTCTACAAACGTACTATCATGTGATCTCACAGATCTCCAGTGGCTCCCTCCCCGGTATCCATAGCCGCCTCACCTGTACCACCCTCTCCCATAGCTCCCTCCCCTCTGCCATTGGGATCTCCCTCTCCATCCCCCTCCCACTCAGCCAAACTCCTCCCTGTATCAATGTTCCCTATGATATCTGTAGAGGCAGTCCACCTCTCCCTCTCCACTGACTCCGCATCCCCAACCCACCACCTCCTCCACCTCCTCCTCCCCCTACCCTCGATCCTCGACCTCCTGCCCTCCTTCATCTCTATCCCCTCTCATCCTCAAAATCCGAGATCGGCTTTGCTGGATCAGATATCCGTAAGATCAGGTGTGTTGCCCGGTACTACGTGTACTCATCTGACACTCCTGCATCCATGACCCTCGGTTGTATGTCCCATGGCCTCGCCTACAGTGTCCGGAACTCTGTCAGTGCCTAATCATACGATAGCACTGGCCCCCATGTGTACCTCTCCCGAATAACCTGAGCATACTCTCCTGATCCACTTGGCAGTCCCTGTTGCTGTCCAAACTGCCTCATCACTCTCTCGGGCACCTGTCTCTCCACATGGTACGAGGTCCTCCCAATGAGAAATTGAGTCATAAAAACATACGATAGTGCCTCTGCATCATCATCCCATGGCTCACACTCCAGGTATGGATGCCATATAACTGCATCCAGATCGTCCAAAGCCCGCCGCTACCACTCTAACTTTCCCAGGTGGGGCAGACTCATCATGCCACTATACATGAACGTATATGGCTAGTCTACTGCATGGAATCTCAGACTCACTGGTCGAGTCACTGGTAGGTGCTCCCAAGCCCAAATATGCAGCAGCGTCATGCCCACTGCTAAGGAACCCCTCTCCAAGTAAACCACCTCATGGAGCTCCTGCTACAGGTGCGCCAGCACGCACGGCCCCCACGTAAATCGGGTCCCCTCGGTCATCATCATCTCGATCACCTACCCCCACCCTACGGCCAAACTATGTGATCGCCTGTCTGGACAAAGAAGTCCTCCCATGATACCTGATAAAACTACTGGAAGAGGCTCATATAACGCCGCTATCTCCTCCCAGACAATGGAGCCATCATCAATGAACACGTCCTGATCAAAAATCCTCTAAACTACAAGGGTCCCCCAGGATCTATCATATGTAACCAGCTCCCCCTGAATCGAAATCCGCAGGATGTGCCACACATCCTCTAGGGTCACTGTCATCTCCCCCTGTGCCAGATGAAAGGTGCACATCTCGTTGTGCCATCGCTCTACTAATGTTGTGATCAATTCGTGATTCATACGAATCACAGGCATGTGCATCACCTCATATAGCTGAGTCGCGGCAATGCAATCAATCTTCGCCTCTGTCAATCGATCCCGCAACCCCTGTGTCACAGGATGTCGCTCGCGTAACTACAACACGCCTAGCTCCTCCTGCACAGGGACATTCATCAATCATCATCAGTTGTTTTGTTTTCAAACTTTCTTAAATTTCAACTTAGACTATCAACAGATACTTTGATCAAGTATCTTCGGGTCTCAATAGGTAAGCAATCATGGCCACCTAGACTTCAACGGGCATTTATCCTACAAATGACTTAAGTCTCATCAGGTTGCTATAGTTCAAAACAACTCCCACTTCACGTCGTCATCCATCCATCATTGGCATCGGGAGATTTTCTTCATCCAAACCAGGGCATCTCTTTATCCTAAAGCAAAAGCGCTATTTTACTATCAAAAGCGCTAGTTTCCCAACAATAGCGCTACAACCCTAACAAAAGTGCTCAATAAGCTATCCCATAGCGCTCAAACTACAAATGCGCTAAAACAACTACACAGCAGCGCTACTTAAAAGCAATAGCACTCAATTAAGTACTCAATAGCGCTTATTAATCAATAGTGCCTAAATTTGCATGCAATAGCGCTAAAACATTGCAAAAGCACTCAAACAAAGAGGCAATAGCGCCATTGCGGCACAGCAGTGCTAGTTCATAGAGCAAAAGCACTAAAACCATAGTTCCAACGCTCCTGCTCCAACTCGACTTGGACTCAGCTAAAAACGTATCAAAAATCCATAAAAATTAAAATTTCAAATTTGCATACCGATGGTCCGTAGTCGTCTGGGCGTTGGAACCGTCGGACTCGCTCAAATCTGTGCTCTGCAATCGATATCGGCATCCTGACTGCTGCTCACTCCTCCAAAATGTCTCTATCAGAGCTCTGGTTTCACACTGGTCGCGGTCACAAATGATCATGTTTTCACCCCTTTCACCCCATTGATACCCTTCGCTGTCACCGTAACTTCCCCTCGCTCACCGCCGTGGTCCCCGTGAACTTCCCGAGCCCCCCATTTCTCCCTTTTTCTCCCAATTTCTTCTATTTTTCACCCGTATGGCTAACTTCTTCTCTTCTAACACCCTGCCAATTTTCATTCTTTTTCGAGAGATCGCCCGATTTTTCAAAAAAATTCGACCCATCTCTCGAGGGGGCACACTACCCATTAAATTTTTATTTTTTGGGGCATTTTTTCACACTAGTTTTTCTTTGAAACGACGCGATAAACCGCACTGTCTCAAAGAGGGGCAAATGTAGTCACACAAATCTGTCCAGCTTAATTAAATAAATATTCGCTATTTATTTGATTAAAAGTCCACTAGCCATCAGTTAATTAAATTAATATTTAATTAATTCATCTCCAAACATTCTTCTATTAATTAAATAAATTATTCAATTTATTTTAATTAATTCATTAAATCAAATTCAAATCAATTAAATAAATAAAATCTATTTATTTAATTAAATCCCCCTATTCTTCTTTTAAATAAATTAAATTAAACATTTATTTAAATCATTATCCCCCCCCACTTGCATTTTCCTACAAATGCAACTTGCACACATTTATTGAAATAAATGAGTTTTTATTTTAATAAAATCCTATTTTCCCTCACCCACCAAATCCACTTGCAAAATCTAATCCCCTTCTAGATTCTTCTAACCCCTTCCTAATTAGCCTAATCCATCCCCTAATTATTGTCACATTCCTAAGCAACTTGGAGTCACTTCTCAAAGACTTCAAAGTCTTTGAAAAGCATTTAATGTTTTGTGTGTTCAACAATTTAACCTCTAAAATCTTCCAAGACCACTAATGGCTCTTACATGACCATTTATGGCTCTTACATAACCATTTATGGTTATTTCAAACTTGTCTCCCCAAACATTTATTGTTTTGACCATATTCATCATTTTCACATTTGCACAAGAGTTTATCCATTGGATAAAAGCTTTATTCTTTGAATAAAGAGTTTATTCATTCAACTAACCTTGACTTTAACTCCCAAGGTCATATCAAGCATGTAATGCTTATTCCCTCCCCTCTCAACCTATCTCACATTAACACTTGTCATCCTGGGATTGGGTTGAAAGCCCTCACATGGATTTGAAATCATTCAATCCTGACCCTTGTTGAGATTGCTCAATCTCAACCATCCATTGCTTCATTTTCCCTATAAATAGAGCCCATTTCTTCATAATCCAGATCCTAAAAACTTGTATGCATTTAACCTATAGGCATTTTAGAGAGCATTTAGCATAGCAAACTCTTATATTGTCATTTTGGTTAAAATAAATCATTTTAGCATCAATAGCTTAAATATTAGCTTCTTTATTTACATTTAGAGCAATACTAAAATCTCAATCCTCCATAAGCATCCATAGTGCAAAAAGCTGCTGAGAGCTACACTATTTTGGAACTTGGAGAGGAGAGGAACAAGGGAGAAGGAGCTAAGAGCATGTTAGGAGGTATTTGGAGATGCCTTATCATATTTGCTTCTTTAGTAAAATATGCTTTCATGATTTTAGTGTCTCTTTTGATATGCCTGTTTAGATTAGTTTTTGATTAACTAACAGTAACAGTTTCTTGTCTTGTGTGTGGTTTATCTTAGACTAACCTTATCCATTTTGCAGAGCATCACTTTCAATTCAATTTCTCATTCCGAAGTCATTTCTGTTAAACCAAACAACTTGAAGTGATCCTTAATTCAGTTTTCATCTGCTATTTTTGTTAATAGGAACAAGGACCAAAGGAAATTTGCATATTTCTGGACGACAAAGTTCTTTGCTTTAACCGATTTTTCATCCTCAAAGTATAAAATGGGAAACCTGCGAGGAGGTTTTTCATTTCAGATGGTGATATTGTAATCTATCAGCAACGAGATTGTCAATTTACCATCTATGTTCTGCAAAGCATTTCTCAAATCTCCTAATAGGTCAACCTTGAATACGTTCCTACATAAATCCTCTATTTTGTTTTTCGGCAAATCAAAGTGAAGAAGAATGCCAACAAAAATACTATCATTTTTATAGTCTAGTAAAGGCATCAAAAGGAGGTGTAATGGTTACGCGGATTGTAATTTATATATAAATTAATACTAGAAAGTATAATTTTATACATGCATATAGGATAAACAACTTCATGTTGCATCTATACAAAAATATTTTATGTGTTTTATTCACATAACTAATCCCTCATAACATGTGTTTTAGTAGATCACAATAAAATGATTATTAATTAGGAGTTTTTTTCTACAGCAAGTCAAATTATGATATTGCTTCACCTCTGTGAGCATCACCTAGATGCAATGCGTGCTAAGTGGACCATCCATTCTCATGAGAGATGGATTCTTGTAAACCATTAATCATGGAACATGGGTCAATGAGTTTGACTCAAAAATTACACAGTTGAATCCTGATAGCTATATCATAATTATTAACATAAAAAAAAATGTAAAAACTACAACTTATATTGATATGTAAAAGTTCTACAACTTATATTGATATGTAAAAGTTATCTACTCACAAATTCAAAGTCAATTTTCTTTGATGTCCTTTCTTCCAAAATCAATCTCCTTTCTATATTTAATAACTTGAAATTGAACCATCCCACATTTTGCTCTCTACAAAATTAGAAATAAATAAATAAATTATTTGATGTCTCCAAATTAATGAGGCATAGGTTGCATTATGGGCTTTTGTGAGGGCATTACATTAAACAGATGGCAGGAGGTATGATCAGGGAATGGAAGGAATACCCATGCCATGAGTAAAGCATGACATTACACCCATTTCCATTTGGAAAATTGGGATGACAAAACTGGCACGTAGGGAAAGACATGCAAGAAATGGATTTGTTGAAAAGGCTTTTAAAAAAACAACTCTCAAGTAAAAAAATCAACCGGTAGGTGTAATTCCCTCATTACTGCTAGTATTGCTCTAGCCTGTGCCATAATGAGAGCTTCCAAGCTGTCATCAATAAAAGGACAGACAGATTTTAAGATAAGGGATTTTTGGGATCAACATAGGTGGTGGAGAATTGAAAGATGTCATTGAAGGGTGAAGGGTGAGATGGCACCCCTCATAGTGTGTGTGTGAAAAGTGGATTTGTATTTGTATCTGTATCTGAATACACAACACTTCAATTAAGTCATTAGATGCATGGTTAGTAAATCAATAATGAACAATAAACCATTACAAAGCGACCTATTGCCTTCTAGTAGATGTGAATTTAGTTTTTCTCTTAGATTTCCATATGCAACACCAGTGACTAGACGACACCTAAACAAAGGATTTAATCTATATGAGTATGAAATTAAGCTAAATGGATGCAAGATTAAGTTAGATATTCATGATTAATCTAACATGATTTAAGCAATATGAATGAACATTAAATATGCAATAACTAATATGTAGTATCTCAATGCACAAATCTCAATAAGCCTAGAGAAAAAATAACATAATAACAATAATCTTCAAGTTCTTTTTTCATGAGAGATGAGGGCCTGAATTTATAAAAAATCCAGAGACAGACCAACGGTCAAGATCGATCAACGATGAGTGGTAGAGATTCTCCAAGAGGAAGCACAATCCAGGTGAATTGATGTGATTGGCTGCTTTTCTCGGCTTTAAAGGAATTTGAACTAATTTTAAGATAATATCAGAAAAACTGATTTATTTCATATTTTATATTTTTGTTCAATTTTGATATTTAATTGCTTTTCTGAGATTTTTCAATTTATTAGATTTTGATTTCTTTTCTCAATTTTAAATTATTTTTGAAATTAATTCCTTTTTTAAGATTTAATGGTAAATTGATTTATTAATTAAATATGCTAGGATATTTAATTAAATAAATGAGATAATTGATTAAAATAATTTACTTGGAATGATTATTTAATTAATATAGAATGATTTATTTGCCATGTGACATTGATGACTGAGAATTAATTAATTAGGTGTTCATGATTGATTTAATTTGCCTTTAATTAAGACCTCAGTGATGTAGTCGAGATTAGAGGCCTATGGTTTAGGTGACCATTTTTAGGGTATTACATTTGTCCCTCTTTGAATTGATGTGCGAGCAGTGCATTGATTCAAAGAAAATTTAATGTCAAACATATTATCAGTTTTGAACTTGATGGATCACAAACCGATGAAGAGCGAGATGTTCAGCTTGATTAAATTGATGAAACTGAACAGGTTGATTAAAGCGACACTGATCCTGAACTTGATTGAACCAGGACTGAAAAAGAGCAAGATACCGATCTTGAACTTGATTGATCAAGAAACAAGTATTGATCTAGAACTTGATTGAACTAGATTGAGTGAAGAGACAAAACCGATTCCAAACTTGATTGAACAAGAGCCGATTAGAGAAAATGTCCAGCTTGATTTGATGCGATAAAAATGAACACCTATTTGGATTGATAGTGATCATTGTTAAAAACACTCTTTAAGCCCTTGATTAAGTTTAAATGAATAACCAACTTGATGAGATGCGATGAAACTGATTACTGTTAAGAGACTGATTCAGATAAAGACAATATCAGCTTGATTTGGTGCGATGAAATTGATTTGCCCCTAGAGATTGATTCGAGTTTGAAGAACAATAGGGTTTTGTTTGATTAATCTTTGATTAAAAAGAAAAAAATTTGCTCGACTTTAGATGAAGATTTGAAAAAAATCTCAACTTTTTGATGATGTAATTGTTGATAATGATGAGATGTAATGAATATGCCCCCTCGGAAGTGAAATTGAAAGATGGCGAGGTTACAATGATTTTAGGAAATTTTGAAAAGAAAAAAGATTTGTTTTATTGATGATAATTTGAGCACAGAGATCGATGTAAGAATGAATTTGAGATCAGAGTTAAATTGAGCGCAAAATGATTCAAAAATTGACTTGAGGAGGAAAGTACTAAGGGGTCAACATTGTGAAATTTTGACTAAAAAATTGATGTCAGATTTCAATTTCGATTCCAAAAGTGGACTCAGGATAGTCGATTTAGCTTAGAGTACAGATTTTATGTCCATTGGAGCAAGTTTGAAAATTAGGGTTTAGGCTATATAAGGCATTCAATGTGTCTTTGTCAATTCATTTTTACCTCTCAAAGTTCAAAATTTGAAAAATCTCGTACGAAGAAAAATGGCAATTCCTATTCAAGATCATCGATTCAAGCGCCAGAGATGACATAATCAACCTCGAAACTATCCCCCAGCAATAAGTGATCGATCTCAAGCCTTTTGCATTTCTTATCATTTGAATTTTTGTTGAATTTCTCATTTTTGATTTCGTGTTAGGTTGTCTTGTGTCATTTTAGCGTTCAATTCAATAGTGTTTCTCGTACAAGTATCTAGCAATTTGTGTTTTGTCGTATGGTCATGTATGGTTTATCATATGGTGTCTACCCTTATATTGTACGAGGATGTTCTTCATAGACCATTTAATCATTCTGCATATTGCTAATTGTCGTATGGGAGTGTTTACTCATCCGGCTCGTAATGTTTTGTCGTACGAGTTGTTGCTTGACTATACTAACTCGTATGGAAAACAGTGTTTGTTTTTAGGACCAAAACATCAAATTTTGATTGTCATTTTTGTAAATTTGGATTCATTAGCACTTTTGATACATCATTAGTCCAAACTTGATCACATAATGATGATTTGTTTGTTTGATTTTATACGTTCAGTTGCTAGATATTCAGTTCAGATGTACATATGCACCTATTATGAGATTAGTGCATGACTTATCAGACGCACAGAGAGGTCACATTGAGTTGTGCGGATTTAGATACTTGTTAGAGATGCTAGATATCCATGTGAATCACAGTTTGTTGAGTGCATTGGTTGAGCGTTTCCATTCTGAGCATAACACATTTCATTTGCTGATTGGAGAGATGGTGATCACTCCTAAGGATATTTACAGGATTTTGAGGATTCCTTTTGCTGGAGATAAGGTAGATTATGATTTGACTCCATGACAGGGTATTGAGGCTCTCAAACATATTTTCCATCATGACACTATCCTTTATCGTTCTATCAGTTGGGACAATTTGTTGAGTAGGTATGGTGCACAGTACCCTCTTTCTTGCATTTTGGCTGGCATGATTGGTTGTTTCGTGATGCTTGATAGAGGACAACAAGGATTCTTATGTGGATAGGGTACAATGTTAGAGAATTTCTTACTCGTCCAGTTATATTAGGTTGGGGTTCATGCTTACTCGCGCATATGTACCATGAGATGTATGAGATCGTATATAAAGGGGTGAAGAGTATGGCGAAAGGTATTCTAGTTTTGTTGATATGGGCATGGGAGCATATCCTAGTTTGCAGACCTATTGTGGATGATTTGAGGGAGGCACATCAGCCTATTGTGTGCCAATATTCAGGTTATATCACACAGCCCGACCCGGGCAAGACTTATTTTTGGAGGAGGTAGTTAGATGACTTGATAGATATAGTATGGAGACCATATAGGGGTCTAGAGCTATGGGATGATTGGAGGATACAACAAAGAGAGATATTTATGACTAGACCTCTCATCGGCAGATTGTCTACTATTATTGAGCATTTTGTAGTGTCTAGGGTTTTGAGGCAGTATGGGAGACCACAGAGTATATCCCAGGAGTTTATAGCTTATGCTAGATTTGGGGATGAGGAGAGACGAGGATGGGCACCTAGACTCTCATATGCCTTGACCATGTAGGAGTTAGGGGATTTACAACTGCAGAGATGGGAGTATCTGGAGGATGTTGCAGACGCGGGGGTATTGCCCCAGTATAGAGATTGGTTTCAAAGACACCCCTTTCCTCAATTTATATATCTTGGAGAGCATACACCTCATATAGATGAGGTTGAGGAGGTGCATGCACGATCTCAGGGAGAGACGGCACCTAGGAGGGCAAGAGGATATTTGGGTGCGAGTAGCTGCAGAGCACCTATGGGAGGTCGACAGCGACAAAGGGAAGAGGGTGGATATTTAGGAGCAGTTGGTGGAGATGCAGTTGGCAATAGGGGAGGAGATGTTGTAGTAGATGTAGATATGGGTGAGGTAGTGGGACCTGGTGGAGATGACACTTCTAGGAAGGTACAATGAAGGAGAGAGGATCAAGGAGGTGGAGATGAGGAGGCTAGAACAGTAGGATAGACACGTGGAGATATTATCCGTACCTTAAGGGGGTAGGTGTGTGGTTTGAAGACACGAGTGGAAGTGACATAGGCACAGATCGTAGAGCATGAGCGATAGTTGCAGAGCCTAAGGACAGAGTGAGACTAGAAGATGCAGAAAGTGAGAGTAGAGTGGGATCAGGAGTTTTAGATATTGAGAGCAGAGCTAGTTGCTTCTCAGCGTGAGGTCTTTCATCAGACTAGTCGCACAACATATTATGTGGCAGCATACAGTCTAGCAGTGCTAGCAGATAGATAGGTGGTGCCATATTCCCAATGCATGGCTCAATCTGAGGGAGCACAGGCACCCGGACAAGTTTATCCTCAGCAGGCACCTCCACCACCAGACGATGAGGGAGAGGGTCATAGTTAGACTGTGTTATTTTATACACCCCATTTTTTTTTGTACTCGATGTATTTCTTGCTCCAATGGACATTGTATTTTATAGTTGATGTCATTTGTACCCTTTGATATTGGACATTTTGATGAGAGATATATATGAAGTCGTGATTTGATCTTATTGTTCTTTTGTTGAGTTACATGAGATGTTTTGTGAGATGTCTTTCTAAATGCGTTTGTTTTATATGAATGCATTTCTTTTCAGTATGTATGTATGTAATGCAGATGAATATGAATGTTTTTGTTTCTTTTTCATATGCAATAAATGATAACAATGATGAGATAAGGATGTAAAAAAAAAAAAAATTGTTTTTCATGCAATAGTATGAATGCAAATGAATGCATATGCAAACTAGGACTGAGTCACTGGATTTTAATTTTCTTTTTATCATCACTAAGCATTTTACAATGTCGTAAATAAACACAAGCATCAAGGCACGAAGAGCTAGGATGACCTGAATGTCACGTCATTTTTAATATAGCAAGCCAACATAAGCACCAAGGCATGAAGAATCGGGATGACCTAAATGTTACCTGTGTGCAAACACACCAGACAAAGTAGAGTTCCTTCCTTGTTATATGCAATATTGATTATCATGTCCACAATGACCCTTGTATCGTTCATATCCTAAGACAGATTAAGCATGTATCCAGATTGCATAATAAAGAAATTTACTCGAAACACATAAGAAAATGATTCCAACCTCCCTGTAGCATACAAATAAATGAAGTCAAGGTATGTGTTCCAATTTCACCTTGATGTGAAGGCACTTATCATAGACACCCAGCTTATGAGATGTTTTCATATCATAGTAACTATTCCTACAAGCAGAAAACAAAGAAAAGTAGTATGCCCCCAGTCCTTGCTCCTCTTAGTCAAGATAGACTTCCTCGAGTTACTCAGAGGGAATAATAATCGAAAACCAAGTCAAAGGACAACATTCAAAGAAAATTTCAATCAGAGCTCAAACGATTTTCAGTGATTGTTTTTAGTGTTCTTGCTTTCTGTGTTTATTCAGTAGTAAAACTCAGTAGTGGATAGGAGACAGGTGACTAACTCAGATTGGATGACCTGGTTGAACTTTTTAGGACATGTAAATTGATTAGTTGATTTCCCTAAGACTATGATGTTGATTGGTTTCAAGCCATGGGGGTTCCACGAAAAACCAAGTTATCACAAAAAATACTGAAGGATATAAACAAGCTAAAGCAAAGATACAGAAAAGCGGGAAATAAAGCAAGAAATGCCAAATTTGCATTGATAGATGGAGCACTTGAGTACAAGAGGCGCTTATTTGCTAGGTTTTAACCTGCTTGGCAAAGATTCTATCTTTTTTTACTACCAAGGTGCCTGTTTACCAGGTTTTCACCAAGGCGTTTTTCTTTTATATTTTGATTATTTTCTTCTTTTCTTTTTCTCTTTTTTTTCTTCTGGACTTTTTTCAGATTTTTAAAATTTCTTCAAGACTTTTTCTGATTTTCAGAATTTCTTCAAGACTCTTTCATTGTACAGATTGCTAGAGAAAATAATGCTAGGTGTAGAATTTCTTCAAGTGGATGGTGTTGATCGGTTCATGGAGTTGTTCTCCTTCCGATGTTGAGAGTTGATAAGCGCCAGAGCCAAAGGTTGCAGTAACGATGTAGGGACCCAGCCAATTGGGTTCAAACTTCCCCTTTTGTTCTCGAAACTGTTGATTTTTAGGATTCTCTCTTAAAACAAGGTCACCAACCTAAAATGCTTTGTGTCAAACTTTCTTGTTATAACCTCTAGACATTCTTTTCTGATAGGCTCATAGATGATCAAATGCCACTTGCCAATGTTCATCTAGCAATTCGAGTTCTTGCAATCTAGATATTTTGTATTTTCATCAGTGACAAGACCTTGCAGAGAAACTCTCAAAGAAGGGATTTCCACCTCTATAGGCAAGACTGCTTCAGCCCCATATACCAAAGAAAAAGGTGTAGCTCTTGTAGGTGTTCAGATGCCTGTTCGATAAGCCCACAGTGCTGGATTCAGCTGCAGAAGCCAATCCTTTCCAGATTTGTTGACCGTTTTGTGCAAGATAGTCAATAGATTTTTATTAAATACTTCATCCTAGCCATTACCTTGAGGGTAATATATAGAAGACCAATATTATTTGATTTTTAACTTTTCACAAAACTCATCTAGATCTTTGTTTTTGAACTGTCCTCCATTGTCAGTTACAATCGAAGAAAGTATGTCATACCTGCAGATGATATAGTTAAGGATGAACATAGCTACCTCTTTGTCAATTTCTTTGATTAGTAAAACTGCTTCAACCCACTTGGTGAAGTATTCAATAGGAGTTATGATAAACTTGTGTCCCTTAGAGGATGCAGGATAGATTTGGCCAATGAGATCAAACGCCCATTGCTGAAAAGGCCAATGTGTGATAAAAGGTATTAGCTCTCTGGCTAGAGCATCTATGAGATGCCCATGTAGTTGACATTTCTAAAAAAATTTAGCAAACTTTATAGCATCTTTTTCCATATATGGCCAATAGTAGCCATCCCTTAGCAGTTTTTGAGCTAAAGTTAGACCGTTTGAGTGAGATCCACAAATACCTTCATGGACTTCAGATAATGCATGTTGGGACTCTTTGGGTTCTAGACACCTAATAAAAGTACTATCCAAACCTCACCTATAGAAATCGTTAGCTATGATGACATACCGTGAAGTGTTTTGGATTAGGTTTCTTTTCTCATTACGGGTAAGGTTATCGGGAATAATTTGGTCACGCAAGTAAGAGTAGATATGAATACAGCAAGATGAGTCTTGTCCAATAATAGAACAAACCATATGGGACCCAAGGGAATCATAAGTAGGATAATGAATCTTTTCCACCAAGAATTCATAGCGATACTCAAATTCTTGTAGTTGTGGTATAGATTCCAATGTAGCCATAGCATTTGTTGCTCTGTTTGCTGATCTGGGAATCTGTTGAAATGATACAAAAGTAAAGTATTTCTTAAAGTCATCAACCATTCTTTTGTAGGGAATTAGTTTTTCATCCCGAGTTTGATATATATCATTGATCTGGTTGATCATTAGCTGAGAGTCACCATAGATGTGTAACTCAACAACCTTCCATTCAATAGTTAGCTTGATTCCATTTACCAAAGCTTCATATTCTGCAATATTGTTTGTGCAAGGAAAGAGGATCTTATAAGCCTTTGGGATTGAATATCTTTGAGGAGTGATAAAAATAATTACAGCACCAAAACCTTGTTGAGTAAAAGACCCATCAAAGAATATTTTCCAGGATCACTGAGTAAGGTGCATGATGGATTCATCTAGAAATTCTATGTGCAAAGGTTGATTGTCTTCAAGCAGAGCATCAGGAAGTTGATCTGCAATGACCTTTCATTTCATAGCTTTGTGTTCTATATATTCAATGTCTAATTCTCTAAGAATCATAACCCACTTAGCCAATCTCCCTGTAAGCATTGCCTTGCTGAGAAGATATTTGAGCGGATCTATCTTAGCCACCAGTTTGATAGAATGTGCTAGCATGCAATGTCTTAACTTTTGTGATGAGAAGACCAATGCCAAACAAGATTTCTCAATAATAGTATAGTTCATCTCATAGGAAACCAATGTCTGGCTGATATAATATATAGCTCTTTCCTTTATTCTCATCTTGTTGAGCCAAAAGTGCCCCTAGTGATGTATCAGTAGCTGATATGTAGAGTATTAAGGGTTTGTTTTGAGTCAGTGGCATTAAGATAGGTGGATTAGAAAGATATTTCTTGATTTGCTTTAGATGTTATTCATAGTATTCATCCCAGTTGTACGTAACTCCTTTCTGTAAAGATTTTGTCAATGGTTGAGCTTTATCTACGAGCTGAGAGATGAAACATCTTATTGATTGGAGTCGCCCTTGTGGAGCCCTCATTTGACTGACATTATTTGGAGGTGGCATGTCCATGATAGCCTTAACTTTTTTGGGGTCTACTTAAATTCCTTTCGATAAAATGTTGTATCCTAGGAGCTTGCCAAATGTGACTCTGAATGCACATTTCTTGGGATTTAATCTGAGTTTGAATTTTTCCATCTTGTTTAAGATTGAACCCACTTCTGATAGATGTGTTGATCTTTTCATATATTTGAGTAGAGTATCATCAACATAGTCCTCCATGTTTTTGTGCATCATATCATGAAAATTTGTTGTTACAGCTCTTTGATAAGTGGTGTCTGCATTCTTTAAGCCAAAAGGCATTACATTCTAGCAGAAAGCTCCCCATGCACAGGTGAACGTTGTTTTCTCTTGATCCTCAAGTGCAATTTTCATCTGATTGTATCCAAAAAAAACATCCATTAAAGAGTACATTTCATAACCAGCAATCATGTCCACTATCATGTCTATGTTGGGCAGTGGAAAATCATCTTTTGGACAAGCTTTGTTTAAATCTTTGAAATCTATGCAAACTCGTATTGATTTGTCAGGTTTGGAAATAGGTACAATATTAGATATCCACTCAACGTAATTAATTGCTCTGATGAATCTAGCTTTTTTTTAGCTCAACCTTAACAAGTAATGAAACATGAGGATGCATTTTTTTAAGTTTATGCTTAACAAGTTTAACTTCGAGAGCAATAGTTCAAGATCCAGAACTGGCATATCGGCATATGTCCATGCAAAATTGATCTTCTTTTTGGTGAAGAAATCAACAAATTCTTTTATTTATTCTACTAATAAGGATAGAGCTACATGTATGGTATGTTGAGATTCTTTTGTTCCAATGTTTACTAGTTGTGTACGTTCAATTACCCCTGATGATCGCTATTGAAAGTGATCAAGCAAAATATCAAGTATCTCACCTTCAGGTGCCTTAGAGAGGTTTTCACTGTTAGATACGTCCCTTATTTTTACTATTTTTTATTCTGACATCGTCACGGTGTGGTTTTTGCCATCAGACCACTTATTTTTCTTTTTTTGATTTTTGAGACTAAGATACTTGACATATGTTGTTGTCATGTTCTCACTTTGTTCACTAGTGGAAGAGCCCATTTGTTCAACTACATTAAGATAATAGGATAATGTATAGTTGTTGGCAAAGGTAGGCATATTCAAACGTTGATCTTGGAGAATACACTCAATAAGCTCAGGATTGATAACTCAATGATTAATGAATAGTACCAAACCAATACTAAGAGGGGGGGTGAATCAGTACAGACAAAAATACAGTCCAAAATCGGTTTGACAGCAAATACTCCAAATAATCATAAACCGGTTACTCTCTTAGCTTTCCTCTTAGCTCAATACTATAGTACCATTACACCCTCATGCATGAAGTAAACTATCATAAAATCTTCACAATAGTTAGTTCAATATGTTTTATAGACAGGCATAAAATGTTGAACCATCATAAGCTTAACAGGCAATAACAAAGCATCACAAGATAAAAGCATCACACATGACACACATATTTTCACGTGGAAACCCAACTGGGAAAAACCACGGTGGGGATGAATACCCACAAGCTACTTTTTGAACTCTTTAGAAGTCTGCTCTGTTAGGAGCCTTGTCCGGTTAAAGACATTACAATAGGTTCTGCTAGGAACTGATCCTGTTAGGGATCACCTGGTTAAGGGATGGCTACAATTCCCGGTTAAGAGTTAAACTCGGTTAGGGTTACCTTGTTAGAGGATTTCAAGAACTCAATAGCTAAAGGATCTCCAGAGCTCTATAGCTTCCTAGAACTCAATAACTTTGAGTTACCCTATTAAGGGATTTATATCAAGTCAGTTAAGGCTACCCTGTTAAGGGATTTCACAACTGTTGAAGTGGTTAAAGATCAACAGGAATTACAATGATCTGGTAGCAACACTCAATGCTAATGCAGATCCGTTTTGGCTCCTCTTCACCTTCTGCATATTCACTTTGCAGGTATCTCCTCTCTCCTTTGTTCTAGCAAGAATCATGTATCTCTTCCCTTGGATACACACATACAACTTTTTCCAACAACTTTAGAAAGAAACACAACATCGACCTTATAGGAAACAAACAGGTTGGTAGAAAAAACCCTAAACCCTAAACTTGTTAGGTTAAGCAATTCAAACGGTTCAATCCTAACCATTGAATCATACTGCATTAAATGCAACAATCTTGAATTGATCTCAAGACATTATCCATCTTCCATTATCCACCAATTTCATGGCGGCTGATAACCCATCACGTGTCATCATCATTTAACAAACTTCGCACATTGCCAAGGTAGATAGGGATAGTCTTCTTCATGCAAGATCCTTCATGCACATAGGGCTTGTGTGGCAACACAATCTGTTCTCTTTTATACTGCTAACTCATCACACAAATATCACTAGTTGAGCCATACATGCTTGAAGCACTTCAACCGGAAACCCTGAAGTTGAGACTACCAACCGGTAGTCATACAATGCTTCCATGTGTCGGTTCCCATAACCATATGTCAGTTCATCTTGAACAAGCACACCACTTCACTTTGGCACAAATGTCAATTCACAATGTTATACAGGTTCACACATATGCCGGTACATACCTCTTCAACATATTGACATCAATGACAACATACAATGTCATTATGTCCACATACCGGTTCACATAATGCCAACAATCACCCCCTTTGGCATTGATGGCAATATACAAAGATATCTCTTCGCTTCTCATTTTCTCCCCCAATATACAAAGATATCTTCTCCGCTTGACATCTTCTCCCCCTTTGACAACAATGCCAAAGTGGAGGCACAAGCATCCCTCTTCCATTATGCTAATCCCCCTGAGGAGTAGCATCCTTCAACACATCAATCAACAAAAATTTAACTATGCAATACATGATTGATGTGGAACAACTACTTTTAGTTCACCTCCTGAAGGGGCAGTACCCCTAATTCCCCTCTTAAGTGTGTAAATGTAGTCTTTGGAAGAGGCTTGGTGAATATGTCTGCTAACTGCTCCTTACTGGACACATGCTCCAGTGCAATCTCTTTGTTCTAAACCTTTTCCCTTAAGAAATGATACTTAAGCTCAAAGTGCTTGGTTCTAGAATGTAAAATTGGATTCTTTGAAATATTGATAGCACTTGTGTTATCACAAAATATACTTACCGGTTCAGGTATAGGGATTTTGAAACCTTTCAGTACATGCTTCATCCAAATTGTCTGAGTGCAGTTCATGAAAGCTGCAACATACTTCACTTCCGCTGTAGACTGAGAGATACAACTCTACTTTTTACTCATCCATGAGACCAGTCTACCACCGAGAAAGAATGCACCACCGGTTGTGCTTTTCCAGTCATTCACATTACCTACCCAATCAGCATTTGTGAATACTTTTAGAATGAAATCATTGTTGTATGGGTACCACAATCCATATTCAACTGTTCCCTTCAGATACCTAAGAATCTGCTTGACTGCAACCAAGTGGGATTCTCTTGGACTTTTTCTGGAACCTTGTAGTAATGCCAACTACATGTGCAATATCCGGTCTGCTATGCACTACATAATGCAATTTACCAATCATTTATCGGTATTCCTTCTCATCAACTAGTACGGAGTCATCCTCTTTGGATAGTTTACAACCGGTCACCATCGGTCTACCAACCAGTTTGCTATCTTCCATGCCAAAGGTCTTCAACGCCTCTTTGACATATTTGGACTGAGTGATAAAGATTCCATCTTTCATCTGTTGGATCTAAAGTCCAATGAAGAACTTAATCTCCCCTATGAGTGACATCTCAAACTCTTTTTTCATCTCATCAGCAAACTCATGACTCATCTTGTCATCTCCACCAAAGATAATGTCATCAACAAAAACCTAGCAGATCAGGATCTGATCTCCTCCAGACTTCAAGTAGATATTGTTATCTTCACTTGTTCTCTCAAATCCAATCTTCACAAGATGGGAATTTAAGCACTCATACCATGCCCTAGGTGCTTGCTTTAGACCATATAAGGCTTTATGTAGCCTACATACTATGTCACTGTCTTCAAATAGGGAAAACCCATCTGGTTGCTCAATATACACCTCCTCTTCAAGTACACCATTTAGGAATGCAGATTTTACATCCATTTGATATACTTTGAAGCCTTTAAAAGCTACATATGCAAGAAACATACGAACTCCTTCCAATCTAGCTACAGGAGAAAAGGTTTCTCCATAGTCTTCTCCTTCTTCTTGAGCATATCCTTTGGACACCAATCTGGCTTTATTCCTAATCACTATGCCATCCTCATTCAGCTTGTTTCTGAACACCCATTTGGTGCCAATGACATTTTTATGCTATGGTCTGGGTACCAAGGACCATGTACCATTTTTCTCTATCTGGTCAAGTTCCTCTTCCATTGCCTTGATCCAGTCTTCATCTTTATGAGCCTCTTTGAATGATTTAGGCTCAAATTCAAAGATCATACATGAGTTTTCTCTAATCTTTCTTCTTTTAAGGATTCCTACATCCTTATCTCCTATGATCTACTTGGGATCATGATTCAGCTTAAAATACCGAGGAATGGTCTTGACTGGTTCTTCTTGCTTTTCTTCATCATCCTCATCTTCATCAGTATCAGCATTCACCGGTTCAGGAACACTGTTACTAGTACTTGGTTGACTGACAATCAGTTCCCAGAAGGTTGCAACCAGTTCATTTATAGCTTGCTCACTGCCAGTTTCCTTAGTTTTCTCAGAGGATTTGTCAACTCTTACATTGATACTTTCCATAATTCTCTGAGTCCTATTGTTGTAACACTTGAGAGTTTTACTCTTGGTGGAATATCCTAGGAATATTCCCTCATCGCATTTAGCTTCGAATTTGCCCTGATGTTCACTCCTCTTGATGTAACATTTGCTACCAAATACCCGAAAGTAGCTAACCACAGGTGTCTTACCAGTCCAATACTCAAAAGGAGTTTTGTCCTTACCTTTCTTGATGAGTACCCGGTTCATTGTGTAGACTGCAGTGCTCACCGCTTCTATCCAAAAGGTGTGAGCTACCTTTCCTTGAATCAACATGGTTCTAGCTGCTTCAACCACAGTCTGATTATTCCTCTCTACTAGGCCATTCTGTTGTGGAGTCTAGGGGGTAGACAGTTGCCTCTTGATGCCAAATTCTTCACAATACTTGTTGAATTCACCAGAAGTGAATTCCCCTCCTCGATCAGTTCTGAGACACTTGATCCTTTTACCGCTTTCCTTCTCCACTAATGCTCTAAAAGCTTTGAACTTCACAAAGGCTTCGAACTTGTCTTTCAAGAATTTGACCCACATCATTCTTGAGAAATCATCAGTGAGAATCATGAAGTACCTATCACCCTACACACTTCTAGTTTTCATAGGACCACACAAATCAGTATGCACAAGATCAAGCAAGTTGTCAGCAGTGAAAGATTTACCTTTAAAGGTTGAGGAAGACATTTTCCCCAATTGACACTCTCTGCACAAGGTATTATCTGGTTTTCTTAGCACCGGAAACCCTCTAACTGCCTTGATCTTACTAGCCTTCACAATGTTATCAAAGTTTACATGGCAGAGTCTCCTATGCCATATCCAGCTATCATCAAACTTAGCCATAAGACATGTACTTATATTTGCATTCAGATGAAATAGGTTACCTTTGGTCTGCATGTCGGTGGCCACCAATTCACCATCTTTTCCTTTGATTTTGCAAACTTCATTCTTGAATTCCAGAGTGAGGCCACTGTCATTCAGCTAGGCAACACTTAGAAGGTTGTGTCTGAGACCATCAACCCAGTACACATTGTCTACACTACTCTTTCCATTTAGAGAGATGGACCCTCTGCCTTTGACCATGCATGGTGCATCATTGCCAAAGCAAACCACACCTCCATCATACTCCTCCAAGGATAGAAACTTGCTCCGGTCACCAGTCATATGGTGAGAACAGCCACTGTCAATGATCCACTCATTGGAATTATCAAACCAGGAGACAAGAGTCTTCTTATCTGACACATCTTCTTTGATAGCAACAAACACAATATCTTCATTTTCTTCATCCTCTGATCCTTCATCTATGACACCTTCATCAACTACCACAAAATAGTTTCTCCGGTTTCCTCCTTTGAATTTCCTGAACCTTTCTGGTTTGTCCTTGTTATCGCCATTAGGACAGTTTATAGCAATATTTTCTATCTGGTTACAAGTAAAGCATTTCAAAGGTAGCTTACCTTTGTATTTACCGGTTCCTTTAGGAAGCTTCATGGCAAGAAGAGCTTCAAATGCCATCAAAATCTCCTCATCATCCATTTCTCTGCTTTGTCTAGGTTCACCACTAGTGCTAGCTTCTTTTCCTTTTCTGGATGGTATAGCAGAGGCTTTAAAAGCAGATTCAGTCTTTTGAACACTGCCATCAAAACTATTTAGCTCATAGGCTATCAACTTGGCTATGATGGAGTCCAAGGATACCTTAGTCTTGTCTATTGATCTTAGCTCCTGAATAGCAGCAACCCTTATTGCATAGACCGGCAATAGGGATCTCAGGACTTTGCTTACCAAAGTGGAATCTTCTATTTTACCACCTGCACTCTTGATTTCTCCAACAACTGTTTTGATTCTTATTCCATACTACTGAATGGTCTCACCTTCAACCATCCGCATATCTTCAAACTTCCCTCTTAGGATTTCTTCCTTAGCTTGTTTTACATGTTCATCACCACCATAGATATTTTCAAGAGCATCCCATACCTCTTTGGGATTTACCTTGTCCTGAACATCAATAAACTCAATGTCAGATAGACTACTAATAAGGGCTTCCATGACTTGCCCATTTTCTTGTATCTCTCTCTTTTGGTCATTGGTGAGAGTACTGGTAGGGACAACATAGACATTCTCAACATAACTCCAGTGTTAAGCACCCATTCTTCTGATGAATATCTTCATCCTATCTTTCCATATACCGAAATTTTCTCAGTTAAACTTTGGACCTTCCCTCTTCATCATTTGATTGGGATCTTTACCTCAAGCGGTTAAGCTTACAACATAGAGAACCTAGAGGGCTCTGATACCAATTGATAACTCAATGATGAATGAATAGTACCAAACCAATACTGAGGGGGGGGGGTGAATCAGTACAGACAAAAATACAGTCCAAAACCAATTTGACAGCAAATACTCCAAACAATCATAAACCGGTTACTCTCTTAGCTTTCCTCTTAGCTCAATACTATAGTACCATTATACTCTCATGCATGAACAGGAAAACTATCATCAGATCTTCACAATAGTTAGTTCAATATGTTTTATAGACAGGCATAAAAAGCTGAACCATCATAAGCTTAACAGGCAATGACAAAGCATCACAAGATAAAAGCATCACACATGACACACATATTTTCACGTGGAAACCCAACTGGGAAAAACCACGATGGGGATGAATACCCACAAGCTACTTTTTGAACTCTTTAGAAGTCCGCTCTGTTAGGAGCCTTGTCCGATTAAAGACATTACAATAGGTTCTGCTGGGAATTGATCATGTTAGGGATCACCCGGTTAAGGGTTAAACCTGGTTAGGGTTACCTTGTTAGAGGATTTCAAGAACTCAATAGCTAAAGGATCTCCAGAGCTCTATAGCTTCCCAGAACTCAATAACTTCGAGTTACCCTATTAATGGATTTGTATCAAGTTGGTTAAGGCTACCGTGTTAAGGGATTTCACAATTGTTGATGTGGTTAAAGATCAACAGGAATTACAATGATCTGGTAGCAGCACTTGATGTTAATGCAGATCTATTTTGGTTCCTCTTCACCTTTTGCACATTCACTTTGCAAGTATCTCCTCTCTCCTTTGGTCTGGCAAGAATCACGTATCTCTTCCCTTGGATACACACATACAACTTTTGCCAACAACTTCAGAAAGAAACACAACATCGACCTTATAGGAAACAAACAGGTCGGTAGCAAAAACCCTAAACCCTAAACTTGTTAGGTTAAGCAATTCAAACGGTTCAATCCTAACCGTTGAATCATACTACATTAAATGCAACAATCTTGAATCGATCTCAAGACATTCTCCATCATCCATTATCCATTGATTTCATGGCGGCTGATAACCCATCACGCGTCATCACCGTTTAACAAACTTCGCACATTCCCAAGGTAGATAGGGATAGTCTTCTTCATGCAAGATCCTTCACGCGCACAGGGCTTGCGTGGAAACACAATCTGTTCTCCGTTATACTGCTAACTCATCACACAAAGATCACTAGTTGAGCCATACAGGCTTGAAGCACTTCAACCAGAAACCCTAAAGTTGAGACTACCAACCGGTAGTCATACAATGCTTCCATGTGCCAATTCCCATAACCATATGTCGGTTCATCTTGAACAAGCACACCACTTCACTTTGGCACAAATGCCAGTTCACAGTGTTATACCGGTTCACACATATGCCAGTTCATACCTCTTCAGCATATTGGCATCAATGACAACACACAATGTCATTATGTCCACATACCAGTTCACATAATGCCAACAAGGATGTATGAGGGATAAAGATTTAACATGTTCAAGGGAATTCATGGTATTGTCATCACAACCTCAGACCGACAAGTTGAGTTCTAGAAGACTACCTTGCGTAAGCCTCTCGAGACCAAAAAGAGTTAGAACATGATTATCGAAGTTTATGTTATTATTTACGAGACCTACCATTAGCACCATCCTCTACTTCAGACTAGACTACATATCGTGGTTCAACAGTAACAGGTTCATCAAATAGAGTTTTGACATTCATGACAAAATAGTCATAGTTTGGTGTCGAATAGGAAATATCATAAATGGATATTATTTCAGAGTGATCAGAGTCAGAAGATGAATCCTCTGACTCCTCTTCAAGTGGCTTAGTGAAAGCTTGTATTATATCAACATCTACATCTTTGATACTACAAGTTCCTTCGTGATTTGGTTCAATGATCACTTGTAGCTGACATACATGTTGACATAACCTTGATGACTATGTTAGTCTTTGTCGTCTTCCCCATTCAGCTTCCTCTGGACTAATGACCGACCCTACTTATGTAGCCTCCAATTCTTTATTTGCAGTCTCATACCTAATTTTCTCTATCTCATTAGAGGGAGATATAGTAGGTGAATAATTTTCTTGTTCTCTTCCTTCTTTCAGTTGTTTTTCATAATCTTCTTGTCTTTTTAGTCTGATTTCCTCTATTTCCTTTTACAGCTTTGAGTGTATTATCTCTTGTGCTTCATCTATGATGTCATTAGGTTCTTCAGGAGTTTCTTCGGTAGATGCATCAAAGAGAGGCTCTGGACCCCATTCATACTCATTTGAGTCTATTTCTAAATCCTCTACTTGCATTCTTCATGTATATATGACAGGAATCTGTAGTGGTGCAAACAGGTTTTTGATTCCTTCGACTTCTTCTCTTATGTCTTCTAGAATATCTACTTCTTATAGTGTTACTACTGATACAGTTGGAACTTGATTAAAAGATGCTTCTTCTCTCTTGATTGTTAGTTCTTCTTTCTCTTTCTCATACTCGTCTTGAATTTGCTAAGTATTTACTTCTTTTGATTTTTGATGTAGTATCTTTTTCCTCCACTTAGGCTCATGATGAGAAGTATGTTTTTTATTTGATGACTTTTCTAGATGGTAGCCAAGTCCAGTTTTATCATTTGTAGACTTAGTTTGTAACTTGATAGGTTCAATGATTCCATCTTGGTGCTTTCCCAAAGGATCGGTACCTAAATATCCCATACATTGAATCATCTTATATCCTGGACCATATTGGGCAGGGGAAATATCATTGTGTTTCCCTTCTCTATCTTCACTCTCTTCTTTAAAAAGCCATTTGAGGACTATCGCCTCTTCTATTTCATCTACAAGGGAAGTAGAGGACTATACAAAAATACCATCATAGATGACATTTGTATTTGAATTTGGTGGCTTCATAGTCTCTGACGGTTTTCCAGACTACATTAGTGATGGTGGAAGAGACATCAATGAGAGTACAGGTTCGATCTTGTATCCATCCATACCAATACCTGTGATTTTCAATTTATGTTCTAAGTCTTTCATCAAAGTTTTTGAACTTTCAGTTGCAGAGGTTTCTCTGTTATGAGGAACAAGGGTATCAGAACCTTGCTTTAAAGCATTACAGGTGTAGGTTGTATCCTCAGGAACACTGACTTCAACCCCATTGTAGGGAAATTTCAAACATTGATGATAAGTAGATGGTACTTCTTGCATCTCATGAATCCATGGTCTACCCAACAAGATGTTGTAGGAGAGAGGAAGATCAAGCACCTGACAAATAACATCTCATTCTATAGGTCTTACCATGATCGGCAATAGTACCAGACCCATAGATGTTCTTTCTTCTTCATCATAAGCTTTGATTGTTATTTTCTTTGTTGGATCAATGACATCATCATAAAATCCCAATTGTATTAATAAATTGTAGGTACAGATATTCAACCCAGCGCCTCCATCTATCAAAACATGTTTGACTTGGTGCTTATGGATCATAGCTTCAATATGCAATGGCTGGTTATATGAATGATTCAGTGAATTGTCATCTTCTTCAAAAAAAGACAAGTAGTGAGGTGAAGTCAAGTGACCCACCATAGATTGAAATCAACCCACATCTAAGTCTTTAGGGACGTTAGTAGTCAGCAAATCTTTGTCTATAATCTCTCTATGAGCATAAGAGATTTGAAGTAGTGCGAGAATGGAGATTTGAGAGGTGGTTTTCTTTAATTGTTCAACAATGCTAAAACCAAAAGAAGATGATGAAGCCAGCTATTTGGATTTAGCAGTGATTGTATCTGGTTGTTTGTTTGAAGTAGTCGGTAGGTTTGACATTGTCAATGGCTTTCATTATGTTTGATCAGGAGAGGAAGAGCTAGCTCATTTGAGAGTAACCTTGTTTTACGCATGAGTTACAACATATGCAGTTTGCATTTTATTTTGTTTATCTTTGACTATGATCACGTTGCAATATTCAGATTGGGAAGATTCAATCATGTTGATCACATTGTCATTGTTGCCATAGGTGTAATTGACTTTGGCACCTCCCTTGGATTTTGAGGAATCCCCTTGTTCATAAGAAAGTAAAGGATCTTTAAAGGCTTTGTGATCAGCATTGGTCGTATGGTTTCCAACAATAATTTTTCCAGCATCAATGACATCTTGAATCTCGTGTTTGAGTTTCATGCAGTTATTTGTTGTATGACCCTTGTTTCGATGATATTCACAGTACTCGTTTTCCCTCCACCATTTAGGTTTGACCTCGAGATCATATGGATTAGAGCTATCGGGCAATGTGATCAGTTTGTTTGCCAATAGAGTTTTAAAAGCTGACTCATAGGTGTAAAGCAGAAAAAATCGAACCCTAGTCGTCCTCCCCTCCCCAACTCCGAGGAGAGAGAAGGGAGAGTCACTAGGGTTGATGGTTTTCACTTAGAAGAGACTTTAAATTCAAAAGAGGGGTTGAAACCCACAAGATCCAATCCCACGCAATGCAAGATTGGATTCTATATGAGTTTCAAGGGTTGTGATAGCAAGGATACCCTCTTTTGTAAAGAAATGTAGATAGAAAGATTGAACTAGGAATGCATGTAAAGTGGGAAATATTCGCTTATAAACAGAGATAGGGATATGATATGAAGCTGCGGACCTGGAGTTAGCAGTAAAATGTCGAGATGGCACTGTCCTGCAATATTGAGCAAAAGTTGACGGGACGATGGCGCCCGGCGTGCACACGGTCCTCCGAAAAATCCGCGAAACAAAGGGGGATCTGTTCGTCTCTGCACAAGGATTCCAGATCTTCAATTCCAGCCACGTACCTGCAACCTACACACAGAAAAGCGAAGACGATTGGGGGGTTAGGGATTAGGGGTTTGCCCTTAGGTCAAACCCCGATTTTGGAATTAACCAAGAAATGAGAAATGTTGTAAATGTAAATGACTGTAATGTAAAACAAGTACTAGTACCTTGTTGTAAGGATGTTTGTATCCTTATATGCGAAGGTATAGATGTTGTTGTTTATTGTATGTTGTTTGTTGTAGCATGTGATCTCCTCTTCAATGGTTGAATCCTTGTCTTGAATGCAACACCTAGCCTTGAATGGAGACTTAGAATGATCAATTGTTTGAAGGAATGTTTGAATGCTTGAATGCTTGAATGTTTGAGTATCCTTTCCACCTTTTTCGCCTCTCTCCCAAATCAGAGAGGAAAATGTAGTTTATATACTTGCCAATTAGGGTTGATAGACTGATTTTCCCGACCTTAGGCCGACCAGGAAATGTTATTTTCCAATTTGCAAACAAAAAGACCCAAAGTCCCATAGGAGACGGGGCCCAAAATAGGGCCAGGGACCAAGGCGCTGGGCGCCATGGTCCTGGGGGACCAGGGCGCTGGGCGCCATGGTCCTGGGGGACCAGGGCACTGGGCGCCCTAGTCCTGAAGGACCAAGGCGCTGGGCACTCTGGTCCCACCTCCCGGGACAGCAGGGTGCAAGGAGGATCAGGCCAGGGTGCTGAAAAATGCAGTTTTTGATGTCATGAACAAGTTTTAGGGTCTCCATTCAGGTTCAGTGTTGCGTCGCCATCGTGAAGACCCAAATGCAATCAAAATTGCAAGTGTCGCAATTTTAGGACACTACATTTAGCCCCCACTTTAGCGGGAGTATAAGCGTACGCTCATACTTCCGGTAAAGTACAAGGAAACAATATTGAAAGACTTTCACCACGTCAAGGAGGCAAGATACACCAAGCCCCCAGTGGACTAAGGATCTTACGACTTCGATTGACAAAGTAAAAGGGAAGATCATGAGGGAGAACCATGACTGTCAGTAGTAGGGTTCCCTCACTATGAGTCATGCAAGAAAGATATCAAAAATTTTCAAGGCAAAGCTAAATTTGTCAAGAAATTTTCGAGTATCTTGAAAAGATATGGACGAGATGTATGCCCCCCTACGTTAAAGCGATCACACACGCCTCACCGGGGGTGATTGCTTTAAGGTAGTGATACATATAAGAAATGAGAAAGGAAAGGAGCACGTTATCGCAAGGATTTAGCCCCCAAGTGTGAGATAAGCCCAAGGATAATAGACACAAAACACAAAGCACAAGGTGACTTTGCTTTCCTCGGGGTCAGTATGTTGTATGATAATTCATGTATATCATATGTATGTATGCATAATTGTTCTTCATTCCCCAATCAAGGAAGGTCACCTAGAAGAAGGGAACACATGTGTCTTTTGAGTCAACATGAGAGAGATCGAGAGATCTCAATGTTTTGCATCGTCCTCAAGTAGACACCACTAAGGAAAACAAATAGAAGAATGAGAGTAACATATAGAAGAAGTAACAAAAGAAATAGAGGAGAGAATCTGCTATGCTAATGAAACTAGTCTAGCATGTCATCTACCCCCTGATCTTGCTGATCAATGTTTCGGGAAGGTAGGGAACACACTAGAGGAGGAACATCCAACAGAGCAGATGGAGCTATCACAAGATCCAAACAAGGGCTATGTTCATGTTTCGAGCCACATTGTTCTTGTCTAGGAGCTAGGATAAGTGTTTTAGAAAATTCATTAGATAGATAATTATCAACATCAACATGTTCATATTCACTATCAGAATGTAAAGAAGTAACATTTTCATCATGAATAACATTTTCATCTATATCATCATCAAGATTTATAAAAATAGGATCTTTAACTCGCACAGGATCAAGACCATCATGTATCTTATGTTTAGGAGATTTTGGAGAAAATGGAATAATGCTTGTTGAAGGTGTTTTTGGAGATTGCAAAGTTTGAGAGGCAGCTGCCTGAGCTCTAAGACGACACTTTCGTCGGTGTTCACTTGCAAAACGATTTCATCTAGTCTTAGTAGGAAGTTGTGAAGATTGAGGAGGAGGAATGTTCTCATCCTTATCACTTGGGTGTTTAGGTTGTGGTCTCTTAGGTTGAACAATAGGAGAAGAGGAAGGTCTCTTCTCTCCATAAGAGGAAGGAGGAGGAACTGCTCCATATAAGGGAGGAATATTTGGTTTTGGAAGGAGACCAAGTCCATCATGATGAGGAGGGATAGGTCTACTTTTGGGAAGTTTATTAGATATAGGCATAGTCACATCCATAGGAATGGGTGAGGAATCTTCTTGAGGAAAGACATTAGTTTTATCTTTCAAAGGAAGAACTTCCTTCTCAAGAATGATAGGAATATCAAGTTTGGGTGTTCTAGGTTCACTTAGAGAAAGGATCATATCTTTTTTCCACTTTTGATAAGATTTGAAAAGATGATCACTTCGCGGAGGAAGAGATTGGAATTGTTTAGGCCAAAAGTAATCAATAGGAACGCTAGAAGTTCTTTCAGCTGGTTTAAAGAGACTATGATTGACAGTAACAATTTCACCATTATGGGGAAATTTCAAACACTTGTGAATAGGAGAAGCAATAGCTTTCGTGGAAGATAGCCAAGGATAGCCAAGCTTCACACGAAATTGTTTGGAAGATGGAATAATAGCAAAGTTCACATCAAGGGATTTGTTATGAACTTCAATAGGTAATGTAATAGAACCAATTGCAGGAGAAGAAAATGCATCAAATAATTTCACAACCACATCTGTTTCATCATAGATTACTTGATTCAATTGCAAAGTAAAAAGAAATTCTTTAGTAATGATATTAACCATACAAGAAGGATCAATAAGCACTCCACGGCAAGGTGTATTTTTTACTTTTGCAACTATATATAAAGGACCATTAGGTGCCCTGATAGTTTCACTAGAATCAAAGGTGATGGAAAGTTCTTTAGGGGTTTTCTGCTGCTCTACAAAGTTAATCACATTCGGAGTCATAGACACAAGATCATCAGGTGAGATAGAGGAATCAGTAGTATCAATCGCATTAGAGGCATGAGAAGGCAATGGATCAGTGAAAATCTGAAGATTTTGGTTAGGAGGAGCTACAGATGTATTGCCTTTATCATTCACTCCAGAAACAAAGATAGTATTATTATCAATCAAATCTTGAATTTTCCCCTTTAAAGCAAAACATTTTTCAGTATCATGCCCAGGATGACGATGAAATTGACAAAAAGATTTGTTATCGAAATAAGGTGAATTTATCTTTGCAGGATCAATTTGCCTTATAGGAGGAAGAGTAAGCACATTTTGTTTCAATAACTTATTCATAATACTATGCAATGATTCATTCAAAGGAGTAAACTTTCTTTCTTTCTTGAAAAACTTAGAAATAGGAGGCACACCTGATGCTGCATTCACATTGTTGTTGATGATGTTTTCATTGAATTTAATGGACTCTCTGTTCGGTTTAAACTTCCCAAATGGTTGTTGACTACTATCACCCTTATCACTCGGAGCCATAGGATGTGATTGTTCCATTTGACTCACAGTCAGTTGATAATTGTAAAGAGTTGCGCACAACTGTTGGAAAGAAGTAAACTCAGAAAACAGGAGTTTTTCTCTAATGTCTTTTTGTAAATTAGAAATAAAGATTCTTTGAATATCATTGTCAGGCACTGGAAAGGAAATTTGAGCATACAAATGCTTATATCTACCAATGAAATCAATCACTTTTTCTTTAACACCTTGTTTACAATGCATTAAATCAATCAAAGTAACCTTAGGACTTATATTGTTTTGAAATTGTTGAATGAAAGCATTTGCAAGTTGTTCGAAAGAAGTAATAGAATAGGAAGGCAACGAGCAATACCATTGTAGGGCTTTGTCTCTTAATGTTCTAGTAAACAGTTTTGCAAGCAACCTTTGGTCATAAGCAAAATCAGTACATATTGTTTGAAAGGTCTTAACATGTGTTAGAGGATCACCCTTACCATTATAAAGTTCCTAGTGCGGAATTTCAACATGTTTAGGGGGGATAGATCGAACAATGTCAAGAGAAAGTGGGATCGCAACATCAAATGTGGGCACACTAAACTTAGATTGGTTCATAGAGGCATTTTGTTGCTGTAAAGAAGAGACAGTTTGTGCAAGATTGTTAATGGTCGCTTCAGTCGAAGAATTCATATTAGACGTGTTATATTGTGATGGAGGTGTTATGTTATTGAAAGAAGGTAGAGAGTAAGGTGGTGGGACACTATGATAGTTAGTCATAGGAGATGATTGGACAGGAGGAACACTACAAGGGGGAATGGAAGGGTTAAATGAATTGCCCCCTTGCATCATGTTCATTTGTGGAGATATAATAGGAACACTCATTGAAGGAATGAATGAAGAAGTTGGATTGAATGAAGGAAGAGGGTTGATTGAAGAAGAAGGATTGCCCCCATGATTAGTGATCATAGGAGGAATGTCTTGTATTGAAGTAGTCATTATGTTTGATGTAAAAGTAGGTATACTAGCAATAGGAGTCGTCAAAGGAATAGAATGATTAACTTGAATAGGAGGTTGTGTATAACCTAAGGTTTCGGCACAACTCTTCATAGGCATCACATTTGAATCCACAATGTGTGCAATACTACGCAAAATATCAATTCCATTCTTATCACTTTGAAGCATACGTTTTAGACCCTCAATTAAAGGAAGAGCTTGACTATCAGGGTATTCTTGAGACATCCATTGTCGAAAATCATCAAATTGGTTATCCAATTTTGAAAGTTGTTCTACAGAAACCTCATGGAGAGCTTCTTCATCATTAAGAGGATTAGAGGAATTACCCATGTCCTCGTTAAAAAGGCCATTCAAATTAGGTTCCATCTCCTTAGTAATTAAACCTTGGAATGACTTAATTCTAAGGCTTCGTCTAACGGGAATAGTGTAAGTAGGGCTTATTGTTGTAAAACTCATGCACTAAAGAGAGAGAGAAGATTTTGAATTTTAGAGGTAGCAAATTTCAATAAAATCAGCCAATCTCCTAGATTTAAGCTGTTAAATGCAATCAGGACAATCTCCCGAAATTTCGGAAAAAATGTTCGGGACCGTGGTGAACGGAGTGCACACGGTCCTCAAAAAAAATTTCAAAATTTTCAGGGATGAAAGTTATGATGATTTTAAAGCTAATCTGAAAAAATTGAGTGATTTTACGATCTGTAGATAGGCCAAATTAAAGTTGCAATCTCAAAATTGAACCCTACCAAGATTGTTGAAAAATGTAAAATTTGAATTTTGAAAAAGAGAGGGAAACTGAAATTTTGAATTTTATGATTTTAGAGAGAATACCAAAAGCAATGCAAGCTTTGAAATTTGAAAGTTGACTCAATTTCACGTAAAATTCAATTTTGAAAGCGGAAATCAAAGTTGTTGTAATTAAGCACTTAATTTCAAAAGTCGCAAATTGCAAAAATTTGAATAAATCACTGAAATTTCGAATGAATGCTAACACACTTTTCAGATTTAGGACAGTAAGAAACACAATTTTGATACAGATTTCGATTTCAACAATTTTTGAATGATTAGAAGCCTCAATCCAAGCAATCGCTAGACCAACTTTGACTGTAATTTTGAAGGTGTTAAAATTGGTAAAATCAGCCAAAATTCTGGATTTTAGCAGAAAAATACAGTAAGATCTAGCTCCCGAAATTTCGGAAAAAATGTCGGGGACGATGGCGCTCGGGGTGCACACAGTCATCGCAACTTTTTTCCAAAATTTCAGGGATGAAAGATATTGTGATTTTATTGCGGAATCCAAAGTTACAGCTGATTTGGAGATGTTTTGATCAGTGAAATTGTCGGACAAAGGTTGAATCAAGAGGTTTTCAAAAATCAAGGTTTTGACACTTAACCACTTAATTTTCAAAATTAAAGCACAAATATGAATTGATAATTTGTAATAGAAGGGCAGATCTGAAACAAGCATTAACAATTAAACATTTCACAAGTTTAATTACTTAAAAAGAAAATTTAGGGTTTTTATGCAATTAACCTCTAAAATTTTGCAAAAGATCAAACATGGAAATGTAATCAAGGAATCCAATTTTCAGATCTAACTATGAATAATCAGAAAGGATGTTCACGTCGGGTTCACCAAAATGTAAAGTGGAAAAAATCGAACCCTAGTCGTCCTCCCCTCCCCAACTCCGAGGAGAGAGAAGGGAGAGTCACTAGGGTTGATGGTTTTCACTTAGGAGAGACTTTACATTCAAAAGAGGGGTTGAAACCCACAAGATCCAATCCCATGCAATGCAAGATTGGATTCTATATGAATTTCAAGGGTTGTGATAGCAAGGATACCCTCTTTTGTAAAGAAATGTAGATAGAAAGATTGAACTAGGAATGCATGTAAAGTGGAAAATATTTGCTTATAAATAGACATAGGGATATGATATGAAGCTGCAGACCTGGAGTTAGCAGTAAAATGTCGAGACGGTGCTGTCCTGCAAATTTGAGCAAAAGTTGACGGGACGATGGCGCCCGGCGTGCACACGGTCCTCCGAAAAATCCGCGAAAAAAAGGGGGATCTATTCGTCTCTGCACAAGGATTCCAGATCTTCAATTTCAGCCGCGTACCTGCAACCTACACACAGAAAAGCGAAGACGATTGGGGGGTTAGGGATTAGGGGTTTGCCCTTAGGTCAAACCTCAGTTTTGGAATTAACCAAGAAATGAGAAATGTTGTAAATGTAAATGACTGTAATGTAAAACAAGTACTAGTACCTTGTTGTAAGGATGTTTGTATCCTTATATGCGAAGGTATAGATGTTGTTGTTTTTTGTATGTTGTATGTTGTAGCATGTGATCTCCTCTTCAATGGTTGAATCCTTGTCTTGAATGCAACACCTAGCCTTGAATGGAGACTTAGAATGATCAATTGTTTGAAGGAATGTTTGAATGCTTGAATGCTTGAATGCTTGAATGTTTGAGTATCCTTTCCACCTTTTTCGCCTCTCTCCCAAATGAGAGAGGAAAATGTAGTTTATATACTTGCCAATTAGGGTTGATAGACTGATTTTCTCGACCTTAGGCCGACCAGGAAATGTTATTTTCCAATTTGCAAACAAAAAGACCCGAAGTCCCATAGGAGACCGGGCCCAAAATAGGGCCAGGGACCAGGGCGCTGGGCGCCATGGTCCTGGGGGACCAGGGCGCTGGGCGCTCTGGTCCCACCTCCCGGGACAGCAGGGTGCAAGGAGGATCAGGCCAGAGTGCTGAAAAATGCAGTTTTTGATGTCATGAACAAGTTTCAGGGTCTCCATTCAGGTTCAGTGTTGCGTCACCATCGTGAAGACCCAAATGCGGTCGAAATTGCAAGTGTCGCAATTTTAGGACGCTACAATAGGATTCACCTAGAGGAGTAAAATCACACTCAGGTTTTGAAACCCAAGGTTTCTCTTTAAACCACTCTTTTGATTTCTTAGGTGAGTTTTTTGTAGCGTTTTTAGCTGCTTTGAGGGCTTGTGTTCTACTAGTCAGGTTGAATACTACAAGTTTTGATTTTGGTTTAACATTATCAACCACTCCATCATTAACAACATTTATGTTATTATCTTTGTCGTACTTCCAGTGTTTTTTCTTTTCTTTGGAACTAGAACCTTGATGTGTTTCTTTATAAAGTGATATATCTCCTTTCTAGACAAGCACATCTTCCATCTTAAGAGCACTATCTACCATTTTGTTGAATGAAGGGTATACTTGCATTTGGATACTATATTTCAACTTAGGAATCAAATTATTGACAAATATATCCATTTTCTCATAATCGGGAATGGGTTGTGAATATCTAAAGAACCTCTTTCTCCAATGCTAAAGGAAAGTAAGAAAAGATTCTCTTAGCTTATGTTTGGTATCACAAAGCTTTATCATTATGACTGGATGGCGAATGTTATAGGAGTATTGTTGTAGAAACAATTCAACCAGTTCTTCAAAAGATTTAATTCCTATAGGTAGGCTTGAGAACCATTCCATAGCTTGTCCTCCTAAATGTCTTGGAAAGAGGTGCATGAGATAAGTTTGTTCGTGCATGAACTCCATACATAGGGCACAAAATTCTCGGACATGGTCCTGGGGATCTGAGTTGTCATCATATTTATCGAAATTAGGAATTTTTGTTCTGGAAGGAAATGGAGGCATGTAAAGACTCTTGTCGAATGGAAAAGGACAAATTGTATTCAAGGAATATTTCATAGGATATTTGTCTATGTCTTTCATTTCCTTAATCTCATTTTGTAGTTCTTGTAATGTTTTGTCACCAATGCTAGTGGATTATAATCTTCTTTAGTGATAAGACTTTCAACATTCTAATCAGGGGGGAGTTTATCTCCTTGTTTGGCCAATTCTAGAAAGTATTCTTATTTGTCTTGGGCCATGATAATCTTCATCATCTTTCTGAAGTCTTTGTCTTTTTGACATTTTTCTAATGTTTCTTCTCCGGGTTCGAAAACTTCAAAATCGCTAGAAGAGGAATCACTATCATTAGCCTGGACACTAAGGTCATCATGAGCTTTATGTTTATCAGTATCTTTTTCTTGTCTTCCTTCAGACATATTGGAAGATAAGGATTGATTCAAAAAAAGGTTTGTTTGAAGACAAAGGTTTGTCTGAGTATTGTTGTTCAAAAGATTCATCAAAAATTGGTTGCTCTTGGTAAAAAGGATTGGTTTGCAATGTTATCATCTCTTCCTTTTCTTGTTCGTTTGAACGGGCATTTACAACTGACATGACCGAGAGTCAAATGTGATGCAGATGTCAAGATTAAATCAAATCTAGTTATGCATTTTAACATAGTGATTAAGAAAGGTGACTAAGACCTAGTCTGGTTTCAGGAACGATCTATCATGTGTAAGATGTGATCTAAGCAACCTAGGTTGATTAAGTTTGATAAGTGAGTGATAAGCGATTTGATATGTTTGATAATCGATTGATTTGAACTAGTTGTGAGATAATCGACAAAGTCATGCAACACAACGGCAAAGCTACACTATCAAGGTTGTTTATGCTCAAGATTATGATGACCATATTTACGCTCATTGCAGATTGATTAGGTAAGTATGACAATTCTGAAAAAGTACACAAACAGACAAGTTCTAGACTGACAAAATCAGAGATTCGTACAAAAGAGAATACTGATTCAGACGACAATTTGACAAGTTCCAAATGACACAGACAATTTCTCATATGAGTTGTTGCATATACTCAAATGGTAGTTTAATGCTTACCAGATGACAGCTTGTCATAGGCCAGAACGACTCATACGATAGAGTTTATAAGCTCGGACGACATTCTTCATAGACCAGAACGGCAGTTTAAATAAGACAGAATGACAAACTAAAAGACTCGAATGACAATGTAGTTAACTTGTATGATGAATTAGGAAGCTCGTATGACATTTATGCTCAGAGACAAATTTTTGACAAGGAGACTGAGTTTTTCGACAACTAAATTTTGATTTTTTTGGGTGTTTTTGAGTTTTTCCAGTTTTTTTTTTACATTTTTAGTTTTAGCTTCTGACAAAAAACACAACAAACATGTAAGTTCCAAAGTGACATCAAACACGGCATGCTAATTCTAAGGAAATTGGCTGAGTGAGAAAACATTTGCTTGCAGACTTAGGTACACACCCAATAGCTAATCAGAATACGGTTATTGTCTCATGCAATGGATTCTCAACACCGTATTATCTGACTCCAAACACTAATGGGGGCACGAAATGGCAATTATCTTGGGAGAGTTACTATCTCTCTTGCACAAAGACTATCCCCCTTTTGGAGGTGAATCGAGTAGTTTCTATTTTAAGGTTCATAGTAAGGATTTTTCATTCAAAATTACCCCTTGAAGTCGCACAAGCATGATTGAATCCTATAGCTCGACAAGGTACCAAAACAAGTTGTAGTCACGCGAGCGTGATTGAGACCGTGAGGCCCTACAAAATGCCCTATATGAGAGATCTCAAAAGAGAAAACTCAAATAATCCCATCCCCCGAGAATTTAATCCCAAAAGGCCTATTTATTATAGTGAGTTGGAATGCTTGGTTTTAGTTGTACTCACTTGGGTTGTTCTCACATGGTGATTACTTTTTCCCACTGTGACAGGCCCACTAAAAGGTACACAAATCTCAAACTTAGAAAAAACTTCAAGGGTCTATATTTCTGATTATCTGTGTAGACAAAAGCATACTCTCCTACCTCTTAGATTTTTCTTAAAACACAAAAGACAGATTTGTTCATTAACCAACTAAAAATTTAAGTGCCTAAAATGAATTAAAGAATACACGATATTTGGTCGATTCTCCTTAAGCAACTTGCAAAACCAACACATCAGTAGTCATGTTGTTTTTTGATTCTTTGACATGTGTGAGTTTGATTTGATAAATTCTTCAACAAACGTTCTACAGAAAATGAGTAAGGCTGTGAAAATCTCAGGCAGACAGAAGACAATTCAAGGTTAGCATCAATGAAATTCAGAGCCAAGTCAAGAAAACTCTAAAAAGATTGTTTACAGATTGAGAAACTCATAAATTTGTATGACAATATTCACAGAGTAGAATGAATATTCTCACTAAACTGAATGAGTAAACCTCCAAAGAAGACGACAAAGAAGAAACTCGTACGATGATTCCCACAGAGCCGAACTCATCCTATAATGCACAAAAACTTGTACGACCTTTTACAGAAGTTGTACGGACGAAAAACCTAAATATAAAATAAGGATTTTGTAAGGCCGAAAATGAAATTCTCGAGCCCCATTGTGGGCACCAAAAAAGTGTGTGTGAAAAGTGGATTTGTATCTGTATCTGTATCTGAATACACAACACCTCAATTAAGTCATTAGATGCAACGTTAGTAAATCAATAATGAACAATAAACCATTACAAAGCGACCTATTGCCTTCTAGTATATGTGAGTATAGTTTTACTCTCAGATTTCCATATGCAACATCAGTGACTAGACGATACCTAAATGAAGGATTTAATATATATGAGTATGAAATTGAGCTAAATGGATGGAAGATTAAGCTAGATATGCATGATTAATCTAACATGATTTAAGCAATATGAATGAACATTAAATATGCAATAACTAATATGTAATATCTCAGTGCACAAATCTCAATAAGCCTAGAGCAAAAATAGCATAATAACAATAATCTCCAAGTTCTTTTTTCATGAGAGATGAGGGCCTGAATTTATAGAAAATCCATAGAGAGACCAACAGTCAAGATTGATCAACGATGAGCAGTAGAGATTCTCCAAGAGGAAGCACAATCCAGGTGAATTGATGTGATTGGCGGCTTTTCTCAGCTTTAAAGGAATTTGAACTAATTTTAAGATAAAATCAAAAAAATGATTTATTTCATATATTATATTTTTATTCAATTTTGATATTTAATTCATTTAATTGCTTTTCTGAGATTTTTCAATTTATTAGATTTTGATTTCTTTTCTCAATTTTAAATTCTTTTCCAAATTAATTATTTTTTTATGATTTAATGGCAAATTGATTTATTAATTAAATATGCTAGGATATTTAATTAAATAAATAAGATAATTGATTAAAATGATTTACTTGAAATGATTAATTAATTAAATGATTATTTAACTAATATAGAATGATTTATTTGCCATGTGACATTGATGACTAGGAATTAATTAATTAGGTGTTCATGATTGATTTAATTTGTCTTTGGTTAAGACCTTGGTGATGTAGTCGAGATTAGGGGCATATGGTTTAGGTGACCATTTTTAGGGTATTACACATAGAAATTAATAAGTCTGTCAAATGAATGGTTCGTCCACTCAAAGGGGAGTTAGGGAAAAAGGGGAGGAAGGCACTATGTTGGAGAAAAAAATTGGGTGATAAATATTGGATCATGATGATTTGGAGAAAGAATGTGATAGGAAGGGATGTAGGATAGGAAACCGTGAGAAGAGAAGTGGAAGTGAAGTAGAATGTGTGTTTAAGTTGGATGAAATCACTCCAAAAAAACTATGATCTAATGGAATGCAAAGTTTGCAGAAGATCCACAAAGTGGATTTTTGCAAAGGCTTTAAAACACTAGAGTGGAGGAGTGCATTCAGTAAAATTTTATGGAGGGATAATATCTATTAAATCATGATTAGGAGGGAAACATAATTGGAGGAGGATGGAGGAGGTCAAAGTAGAGCTTGGCATGATGGTTGGGAGGTGTTTGACTACTAGAAGTGACAATATTGGAGTGCATCATCTTGTTTGGGGATGAAATGGGAACTCTGTATTGGCATATTAAGTAGCAAGAAGGCAAGAAAAGGAGATACTCATATGTGTGGAATCATAATATTGGTTCTAATCCAAATGAATGTGAATGTCAAGTATAAATTTTATTACATAGGCAACATAAATGTATAGTTCATACTCCTTTAAAAAATGTTGCATGTATATGTGGCTCTAACATTGATAATCTAGAAATTATGAAAATAATTTGTTTTATATATATTTGAATATATATATTGATTGATCACATTATGCTATTGTTATCAAAATCAGAAAAGTAGTATCAACATGGATAGTAGTTTTGTTTGGTTGAATAAAATTCATTTCCTTTCTTTATAATAGAAGATCTCATGGAGCCATATCAAAGCCTGCATAATGGGTGCAAGATACTTTGGAAATAGTGATCTTGTTCAATGATATCCCTTTAGTTAAAGTGTCCTAATATTTAAGACAACAATATTATTACTAGTTTTGGGTGAAGTATATTGACTCTAGTTGTATGAATAATATTGTACGGCTTCCTTGAGAATCATGAGTAAAAAAAATGTATATAGTATTGTATGTCATCATTGTCTATTACATGCTCACAAATAGATTATCATTTTGAAAGGATTATTACTCATATTCATCATTTGTAGCATAAGCACTGAACTTTTGAATGATAGATCGTCTTATCATTTGCTCATGTTTATCCATTAAATGAGAAGCCCTATATATGAAAATATAAACAATATATGAAAAAGAAACATATTATTATATGTTGTAGGGTATGACTTGTAAATTCATACCTTATAATGTGCAAAGGAAATATTTACTTTGACATATAGGGTATTCAAGAATAAATATTCTGAACTATTGACCTTATGATATATGTTTAAAGTTAATATCATTGAATTATTTAAAGTATGTTTTTTATTTAGAAAGTGGCAAAATGAGGGTGTTAGCCCTTACTACAATAGCACATAGGTGGCATAAAAGAGAGAATAGGGTATTCAAGAATAAATATTCTGAACTATTGACCTTATGATATATGTTTAAAGTTAATATCATTGAATTATTTAAAGTATGTTTTTTATTTAGAAAGTGGCAAAATGAGGGTGTTAGCCCTTACTACAATAGCACATAGGTGGCATAAAAGAGAGAATAGGGGTGCAAGCCCCAAACAAAACAAAGTCAGACAGGCAAATAGAAAAAATTGTTAAACCTACAACAACCCAAAACCCAACTCAAGAATGGATGGGAACACCCAAGCCATGAGAAAGAGGGGTTTGGGGAAGGGGGGAAGACTTCCCCTTCCGCTTGCAACACACCGCGGTCTAGGCAATACTATCATTGGGACCAACAAAAGAAGAATACAACGATGAGGATCTCGCAAAGGGTCTATCATCAATAGCAATAGACTAGGAGCACACAGCAACGGTCGACTATAGCAGAACAGCATTAGAATCAGATTCGGCGGGAGAAGATCTGAGTTGTAGAACAAGAGAAATGAATGTGGGAGCCTTAGGAACAGAGGAGGCCACATCAGTAGTAGCGAGAGGGTCCCCAAAAGTTTCAACAGCAGTAAGAGGTACAACTTGATCTAGGGAGAAAACATCATCCTCCTAAGAGGATCCAATAGAATCAAAATCAAAAGCATTGGCAGTCAAGTGATCCATAGTAGCGTCCTTCCACCAAGTAGAAGCAACTTTGTGACGTGGGAGAGAATAATCTAAAGCTAAATGACCCAATGAGAAGCATCTTCGGTAGCAAAAGGGAAGGCCCTCAAAATCTAGCAGTTGAGTCCAAGGCATATCCCCAACCATAAGAACCACATCCCCAGGAAGAGGTGAAGAGATGTCAATATCGATTAAAATGCGAGCAAAGGTAGAGTGACACATGGAAGACGTGGCATCATCGACCTTCAAGAAATGACTAATAGAGTTACCAATGGCTTCATCACAAGAATATTCCCATAAATGAAGGGGAAGATAGAGGAGGGGAACTCAAACTGGATGCACATTAAGTGATTCAGTGAGAGGGTTAAAATAAGTTGTCATGGGCTTGACAGAGAGAGAGTGATCTCCCCAAGCCCATAATTTTCCTAAGACCAAATCACGATCATGAAAGGAAGAGAAATAAAAAAGCCTTTAGCACAAGGAAAAGATCAATGCTCTGAGCAACCAAAAGCTTCTAGGAATCACTCACCCAACAATTGAGGCCTGAGAGAGAAGGTCAAAACCCAACAAATTTGTACACCAGTGCCCAACGTTGGTAGAAATTGTTAGTGTAATTATTTATTCATCTTGCATATAATTATACTTTACTTAAGTTTACTTAGGTACATGCATAACATAGTAGTTTGCATATGAGACACTTAGGGAGATGTGCATACACTAGGAGTGTGTATGTAGGAGAATTTCCACCTTTTATGGTGTGATCTTGTTGTTACTTTCTCATATCCACTTCTTGTGGAGTGATAATTCCACCTTCAGTGAATGATCCACCTCATGTGGAATATTTTACTATTTCAACTACCTACCCTTACATCTCATTGAGCCACATGTCATCATTGCGTTCTCTCTTGTCTCTTAGCCTCACCTTTATAAGTAGGCTCTTCTACATTGTATGTAATAATTTTGATGATCCAGTTGATCTCTTTTGCATCTTGATAAGAATACAGTTTATTCTTGTCACATATTTTATCTCTCGTGTCATTGTGTTATCTATTGGTTTCTTTGATATTGGTTGCTTCAAGCATAATCTCATAGAAACCAATATTATCCATAACATCACGTCCACAAACCACCATAAGGGAGGACTTGGCACAAGGAAGGGGATGATTCCCCTTGGGGGGATGAGCACTAGATCTGAACACATGATCAAAGTTGTGCCTTCTAGCAAAAGAAAGTTTGGGAGGGATCTTAACTCCCACAACATGATACACATCAGCAACAATAGAAAAAGGAGCACCATCGCCCTCAAGTAGGGCACCCAATTTGTCTGTTGCAATAGCACTAAAAGTGGCAACACCCATAGAAGCACTCATCGAAGTGGTGGGGGGAGAGGAGGGGCATGGCACGATGGAGGGGGGGTCTGAACCACCCAATACAAATGTCTTGGCTAGAGCAGTCTGACAATTCAAACGCACATGGGGAGGAGAGTCATTAGCAAAGTAGTCCATCTAGAAAGAGATAATTTTCTTTGGATTTAAAGTATGTTTAAGTGAATATTAAATTGAATCTTTAGGGTACAATTCCTTGACATCAAGCTACTATTATAAATATAAGACTCGTGATTCTATAGTGAATAAGAGAACACACATGGCTATAGAAATTGGTAGAACATGCCTGCTACTCTAAGTTTTTACAAATAAATAAGTATATTATCTTTAAGATTTGTAAAATGGATCTTTTTGGAGATTAACTTATATTAAGGACATTGTATTATAGTGTTAATAGGTGTAATAAATTTCTTAATGTCAATTCTGTTGGCATATGATGAACCGGTATGATGATAATGTATGTTGTCATTGATGTCAATAAGTGCAGGTGAACCAGTATGAAGATTGGAAGAAGTTGTTATTGATGTTCAAGTAGGAGAACCGGTATGAAGGGATGAAGTGGACCGATGTTAGGGTTTCACTAAGTGTGACTACCGGTTGGTAGTCTCAGCTCTAAGGTTTCCGGTTTGGCAATCTATCTTGTGTGATGCAACCAATGACATTTTGTGATGAGTTAACTAAGAAATAAGGATGAGATCGAGATGCCACGTTAGTTTTGTGCATGTGAAGGATTTCCTTGAGGATCTTGTATGTGAATATCGATTGCATTAAATGTCTACCTCAGGAATGAACATTCTTCTTAGCGGTATGTGAAGAGAGTGTGATGGGTTACTGATTTCCATATGCAGTGAAGAATGGACGATGCAGAATGACTTGTGAGATGTTTGAGATTATTTTATTCTATGCAAAGTGTTTGAACGGTAAAGGTTGGACTGCTTGTAATTGTAAACCTAAAATATTTAGGGTTTATGCTACCGACCTAATTGTTTTCTATAATGTCGATGATGTTTGTTATTGTTTGTGTTGGCAAATGTTGTGTTTGTATCTAAGTGATGAGATACTTGCCAGACTAGTGAGTGGAAAACTGCAGAGTGTGATTGCAGAGTAGAGTTGCTGGAAAGGATTTGCCTTAGCATGTAGTGTTGTTATCAAATCAGAGCTTTACCTATTGTCTTCTAACCATTTCAATAGTAGGAAAATCCCTTTGTCGGGTATCTTTAATAGGCTTATTGCAAATCCTCTAAACAGGTGACTCAAGATCATTGAGTTCTTCAAATCCTCTAATGAGGTAACCTTTAACAGGGTTTCAACCTTTAACAGGGTATATAGACATCCCTTAACCGGGTGATCTTTAATAGGATCGGTTCCTAACAGAACCTTATTGTAAAGTCTTTAACCGGACTAGGCTCCTAACAAAGCGAGCTTCAAAAGAGTTAAAAAACAAGCTTGTGGGTATTCATCCCCACCGTGGTTTTTCCTATTTGGGTTTCCACATGAAAAATCTGTGTGTCATGAGTTGTGCATTTTTCATGTGATGTTTAAGCAGTCTTTGTTTACGTGAATATGCATGCAAAGCTATTGGTTATGGTATTATTGATACAACACTTGCATGAGTATATTGGTGAAGTAGTTATCAAGTGTTGAATGTTATTTGAAGTATTCAGTTTTACTAGTTTAGTTGTTTCAAGTCTTACTATGTTTAACCGGTATTGCCATAGTTAAGTTCAATGATGAAGACAACCAGTTAGCATTCTTTTAACTTGAAAAGTTATTGAGAAGTTTTTGTCTATACTGATTCACTCCCCCCCCCCTCTCAGTACCATTTAGGGTATTTGTTTTTCATCATTATTCATCAATTGGTATCAAAGCAACTCCAATTCCTCGGTGATATAAGCTTAACCGCTTGAGGTAAAAGATCTTGATTTAATGATGAAGAGGGAAGGTCCTAAGTTCAATAGAGATAACTTCAAACTATGGAAGGAAAGAATGAATATTTATATCAAGAGTTTGGGTGCTCAACACTGGAGTTATGTTGAGAATGCCTATGTAATCCCCACTGGCACTCTAACCGATGATCAGAAAAGAGAGATTCAAGAAAATGGGCAATTCATGGAAGCCCTTATTAGCAGCTTGTCTGATATTGAGTTCATTGATGTGCAAGATAAGGAAACTCCTAAGGATGTATGGGACACATTGGAAACCATTTATGGTGGTGATGAGCATGTCAAGAAAGCTAAGGAAGAGAGCCTTAGAGGAAAATTTGAAGACATGAGGATGGTTGAAGGAGAGACCATTTAGCAATATGGCATAAGGATCAAGACTGTGGTTGGAGATATCAAGAGCACTGGTGGAACAATTGATGATGCCACCATTGTCAATAAAGTTTGAGATCATTGTTACCAATCTATGCAATCAGAGTTGATGTTATTCAGGAGCTAAGGTCTATCGACAAAACCAAGGTATCCTTAGACTCTATCATTGCAAAGTTGATTGCATATGAGTTGAATAGCTATGATGACAGTGTTTAGAAGACTAAGTCAGCCTTTAGAGCATCTGTTGCACCAATCAAAAAAGGAAAAGAAGTAATTACCAGTTATGAATCCAGGCAATGTAGAGATATGGATGATGAAGAGATTATGATGGAGTTTGAAGCTCTTCTTTCCAAGAGACTTCCAAAAGGCACTGGAAAATATAGAGGTAAGCTTCATTTAAAATATTTTTCCTGCAATAAGATAGGACATGTAGCTATTAATTGTCCTAACAATGACAATAAGGATAAACCGGAAAGGTTTAGAAAGTATAAAGGAGGTAGGAGAAATTGTCTTGTTGCAGTGGATGAAGGTGTTACTGATGAAGAATCTGAGGATGAAGAGAATGAGGACATAGTGTTTGTAGCTATAAAGGAAGAAGTGTCTGATAAGAAGGCCCTTGTCTCTCGCATTGACAACTCTAATGAGTGGATTATTGATAGTGGGTGTTCTCACCACATGACTGGTGACCGGAGAAATTTTCTGTCTCCGGAAGAATATGATGGAGGTGTTGTCCGGTTTGGCAACGATGCACCATGCTTGGTGAAAGGTAAAGGATCCATCTCACTGAATGGAAAGAGCAATGCGGATGATGTCTACTGGGTAGAAGGTCTCAAGCATAACCTTTTGAGTGTTGCTCAGCTAATGACAAAGGACTCATTCTAGAGTTCAAAGGTGGAGTCTGTAGTATAATTGGAAAGAGTGGTGAACTTATTGCCACCAGTAAGCAGACCAGAGGTAACTTGTTTCAGTTGAATGCCAAGATTAGTCAGTGTCTGATGGCGAAGTTTGATGACAGTTGGATATGGCATAGGAGACTTTGTCATATGAATTTTGACAATATTATAAAAGCCAGTAAGATCAAGGCAGTAAGAGGATTGCCTTTGCTAAACAAACCGAAGAATTCTTTGTGCAGAGAATGCCAACTTGGGAAGATATCTTCCTCAACTTTCAAAGGTAAGTCTTTTTCAGCAAAGAACTTACTTGATCTTGTGCATGTCGATCTGTGTGGTCCAATGAAAACTAGAAGTATTCAGGGAGATAGGTATTTCATGATTCTTACTGATGACTACTCAAGAATGATGTGGGTCACATTCTTGAAAGACAAGTCTAGGGCATTTGGAAAGTTCAAAGCCTTTAGAGCATTGGTAGAGAAGGAAAGTGGTCAAAGGATAAAATGCCTAAGAACTAATCAAGGAGGTGAATTCACCTCTAATGAATTCAACAAGTACTGTGAAGAGAACGATATCGAGAGGCAGTTGTCTGCCCCAAGGACACCACAACAGAATGGCATAGCAGAAAGGAATATCACGACTGTAGTTGAAGCGGCCAGAACAATATTGATCCAAGGAAAGGTTGCTCACACTTTTTGGAGAGAGGCGGTGAGCACTACAGTCTATACTATGAACTGGGTACTCATCAAGAAAGGTAAAGATAAAACCCCTTATGAGTACTGGACTGAGAAGAATCCCACTATAAGTTATTTTAAAGTATTTGGCAGTAAGTGTTATATCAAGAGAGGTGAGCATCTGAGCAAGTTTGATGTTAAATGTGATCAAGGAATATTTCTAGGATATTCCACTAAGAGCAAAGCTCTCAAGTGCTACAACAATAAGACTTAGAAAATTGTTGAAAGTATCAATGTTAGGGTTGATGAATCCCCTGAGGAGCCTGAGGAAACCTGCAGCAAGCAAGTGGAAAATGAACTAGGTGTAGCCTTCTGGGAACCGGTTAAGAAAGAAACAAGCAAAGACCTCAATGTTCCTGTACCGGTAGAAGCTGCAGTAGGTGAAGAAGAAGATGGAGAAGAAGAAGAAGAAGAAGAAGAAGAAAAGCAAGCAGAACCAGCAAGAGTCATTCCTAGATATGTGAAACTACATCATGATCCAAAGAAGATCATAGGAGATAAAGATGTTGGGATACTCACCAGAAGAAAGGTGAAAGAAAACTCTTGCATGATTTCTGAATTTGAGCCTAAGACCACTAGAGAAGCACTTACAGATGAAGACTAGATTAATGCAATGGAAGAGGAGGTGGACCAGATAGAAAAGAATGCAACATGGTCTTTGGTACGAAGACCGGAACACAAGAATGTCATAGGTACCAAATAGGTCTTCAGGAATAAGTCGAATGAAGAAGGCACAATTGTAAGAAACAAGGCAAGACTTCTATGCAAGGGATATGCTCAAGAAGAGGGAGAAGACTATGGAGAAACCTTTGCCCCAGTGGCTAGACTAGAAGGTGTTTGAATGCTACTTGTATTTGCAGCATTTAAGGGATTCAAGGTATAACAGATGGATGTGAAGTCTGCATTCTTGAATGGAATCCTAGAAGAGGAAGTGTATATTGAGCAACCGGATGGGTTTGCCTTATCAGAAGATAGTAACATGGTGTGTAGATTACACAAGGCCCTATATGGATTGAAACAAGCACCAAGGGCATGGTATGAATGGTCACACTCTCATCTTGTGAAGATAGGATTTCAGAGAACAAGTGAGGACAGCAACATCTACCTGAAATCTGAAGGTGATCAAATTCTGATCTGTGAAGTGCTTGTAGATGACATAATCTTTGGAGGAGATGATGAAATGCGCCATGCATTTACAGATGAAATGAAGAAAGAGTTTGAGATGTCTATGATTGGAGAGATAAAGTTCGTCATTCATCTACAGATTCAACAGATGAAAGAGGGTATCTTTATTACCAAGTCCAAGTATGTCAGAGGTATTGAAGACCTTTGGCATGGAGGAGAGCAAACCGGTTGGTACACCGATGGTGACCAACTGCAAATTGACTAAGGAAGATGATTCAGCGTTGTGAATGAGGAGTACCGGTCAATGATCGGTAAGCTGCATTATGCAGTACATAGCAGATCGAACATTGCTCATGCAGTGGGCATTGTGGCCTGTTTTTCAGAAAAGTCCAAGAGAATCCCACTTGGTAGCAGTCAAGAGGATTCTTAGATACCTAAAAGGGACAGTTGATTATGGATTGTGGTATCCATACAATGGTGATTTTAATCTCAAAGTATTTACCGATGCAGATTGGGCAAGTAATGTGGACGACCGGAAGAGCACAATCGGTGGAGTGTTCTCTCTTGGTGGAAAACTAGTTTCATGGACGAGTAAGAAGCAGAGTTGTATTTCCCAGTCTACAGCTGAAGCGGAGTATGTGGCAACATTTATGAACTGCACTCAAATAATCTGGATGAAACACGCATTGGATGGTTTCAAAGTACCTATATCTGAACCGGTGAGCATATTTTGTGACAACACAAGTGCAATAAATATTTCCAAGAATTCGCTATTGCATGCTAGAACTAAGCACATTGAGCTCAAGTATCATTTCTTGAGAGAGAAGGTTCAAAACAAAGAGGTTGTATTAGAACATGTTTCCAGTAAGGAGCAGCTAGCAGACATATTCACTAAGCTATTATCGAAGACTACATTTACCTATTTGAGAGGTGAATTAGGGGTTATGCCCCTTCATGAAGTAAATTAAAAATGTGTGCTCCACATCAATTAGGTACCACAATGTCAAATCTTTCAGCATTGATATGTTGAAGGATGCTACTCCATAGGGGGAGCAGCATAGTGGAGCTTGGAAGCTTGTGCCTCCACTTTGGCATTGTTGTCAAAGGGGGAGAAGATATCTGATGATGAAGATATATGTTATAGTTGCATTGGTCTATGTTTTGTTATAGTTGCAATGCTACACTAAGTATTTCCATCAATGCCAAAGGGGGAGATTGTTGGCATATGATGAACCGATATGATGATAATGTATGTTGTCATTGATGTCAATAAGTGCAGGTGAACTGGTATGAAGATTGGAAGAAGTTGTTATTGATGTTCAAGTAGGAGAACCAGTATGAAGGGATGAAGTGGACCAATGTTAGGGTTTCACTAAGTGTGACTACCGGTTGGTAGTCTCAGCTCTAGGGTTTCCGTTTTGGCAATCTAGCTTGTGCCATGCAACCAGTGACATTATGTGATGAGTTGGCTAAGAAATAAGGATGAGATCGAGATGCCATGTCAATTTTGTGTACATGAAGGATTTCCTTGAGGATCTTGCATGTGAAGATCGATTGCATTAAATGTCTACCTTGGGAATGAACATTCTCCTTAGCAGTATGTGAAGAGAGCGTGATGGGTTATAGATTTCCATATGTGGTGAAGAATGGACGATGTAGAATGACTTGTGATCTGTTTGAGATTGTTTTATTCTATGCAAAGTGTTTGAACGATCAGGATTCGACCGCTTGTAATTGTAAACCTAAAATATTTAGGGTTTAGGGTTTATGCTACCGACCTAATTGTTGTCTATAAGGTCGATGATGTCTGTTATTGTTTGTGTTGGCAAATGTTGTGTTTGTATCCGAGTGATGAGAAACTTGCCAAACCTATGAGTGGAAAACTGTAGAGTGTGATTGCAGAGTAGAGGAGCTAAAAAGGGTCTGCCTTAGCATGTAGTGTTGTTATCAGATCAGAGCTTTACCTGTTGTCTTCTAACCATTTCAATAGTAGGAAAATCCCTTTGTCAGGTAGCTTTAACGGGCTTATTGCAAATCCTCTAACCACGTGACTCAAGATCATTGAGTTCTTCAAATCCTCTAGTGAGGTAACCTTTAACAGGGTTTCAACCTTTAACTGGGTATATAACCATCCCTTAACCAAGTGATCTTTAATAGGATTGGTTCCTAACATAACCTTATTGTAAAGTCTTTAACCAAACTAGGCTCCTAACAGAGCGAGCTTCAAAAGAGTTCAAAAACAAGCTTCTGGGTATTCATCCCCACCGTGGTTTTTCCCATTTGGGTTTCCACGTGAAAAATCTGTGTCATGAGTTGTGCATTTTTCATGTGATGTTTAAGTAGTCTTTGTTTAGGTGAATATGCATGCAAAGCTATTGGTTATGGTATTATTGATACAACACTTGCATGAGTATATTTGTGAAGTAGTTATCAAGTGTTGAATGTTATTTGAAGTATTCAGTTTTACTAGTTTAGCCATTTGAAGTCTTACTATGTTTAACCGGTATTGCCATTGTTAAGTTCAGTGATGAAGACAACCGATTAGCATTGTTTTAACTTCAAAAGTTGTTGAGAAGTTTTTGTCTGTACTGATTCACACCCCCCCCCCCTCTCAGTACTAGTTAGGGTATTTGTTGTGTATCATTATTCATCAAATTCATCCTCCTTAATGTAATAATAAGACATACTATATAATTCTAAAGTTGTATTTGGGAAATGGGATCAAACTAAGTAAACGAAATTGGGCACATGTCCTTAAGACTATTATATCCTTGATTTCTATTGTGTGCAATAAATTAGACAAGTAGTATGTTATACTTGACCTTGAATTGGAAGTCTTTGTTGTTACAAGTGGATAATAAGATGGAGTGTATATGTAATAATCATTTATGTTGGTACAAAAAACATTAGCATTGTATATTGTTGAGAAATATGATTAGGGTGTAAGGAACCAGTTTAATATTATGGGTTTGTTAAAGTCTACCCTAGTCACATTGTATACAGGATACCATGACCTAAGATTAAATAGAACCTTATGTTATAAATTATGTGGTATTATCATTTAGGTAACAAATATGGCATGATGTCCTTAATAATTAATCGTAAGGGGTTCAGATGCCCACATTGAATTGGGGAATAATAATTATGGTGAGGTCTCAGTAGAGGTCCTAATGCCCACAAACAAAAGTATTATGGTTTACGTTTGTTGAATTGAGAGTGGTGTCGAAATTCCCTACTTTTCATTAAGCGTTATTAACTATTGGCAATCATTTAAGGTAACCTTGTTGAATTAAGATTTAGTTCTTAGTGAAACCTTAGTTATAGGAAGGTATATGTAGGTGTCTTTTGAGAAACCTTGTGAGGAGAACTACAAGTGCCTTTCATCCATTTTGAAGTGGGTATGTAGATGATCCTTAGGTGAAGGATGCCCTTATGACCTCAAGTCTATAAATATAGGGTCTAGGGGGGATAACTCCTATGTTGTGGAGTTGTTTCTAATTATTTTGACCTTCTCTCTTTACTAAGCTTCAATTGAGGCTGAAATGGGTATTAGATGTTTATGAAAGAAATACAAAAACTTAATAACTTATATTTAATAGCAAGTTGAATGAAATGAATTGGTTGACTACCTTATAGTTAGTTTGTTTATCTATTAAGTAAAGGTCATCTTGTGTTGGATCCAAGTGATTTTATGCACTTGTGAAATTTAATCCCAAACCAATAAGACTTTGTGTATATGCTCCTAGATCAATCAATTATGATTTACTTTGTTTTGAATTAGGAACCTCTCTTCCAAGTTTATTGTTTTTTTATTAAAATAAGCAACAAATCAAGGGTGTTGGATCTATATACAAATAACTCATAGGCATAAGAAAGAAAGGCAACAAAACAAGGGTGTTGACCCTACACAATCTTAAGTCAGACATGCCTTTAACAGCAAGTCAGAATACCAATGTTAAAGGCATGCCAAACTAGCAAACAACCCAAAAGGACTCAACTAAAGAGTGAGAAAAAACACCCAAAACTCGAATCAAAGGAGTTGGGGGGGAGAGACTTCCCTTTCTGCCTGCGACAAACAATAGTCCAACCAATACTATTATTAGGAACATCATAAGAAGGATAAATTGAGGAGATCCACTTAGTGTTTTTGTCTATAACTGGAGCGGACTTTTGTTGCAGAACAACATATGGAGTGGACTCACCAGGAGTAAACCATTGCTACAGAACAGGAGCAACAAGATAAGAAGCCTGAAGGCCAAAGGAGGCCACACTAATAGCACTCAAGGGGCCAGCAGAGGCCACATCAGTAGTAAGAGGTACAACCTAATCCTAGGAAGCGTCATCATCTACATGTGAGGAGTCATCAGAATAAAAAGAAATGATAGTTAAATGATCAACAGTAGCATCTTTCCCCCAACTAGAAGCACCTTTATGACATGAGAGAGAACAATCCAAATCTAAGTGACCTGTTGAGAAGCATCTTTGACAGCAAAAGGGGAGGCCCTCATAATCCAATGATTAAGTTCATGGCCTATCCTCAACCATGAGAGCCATATCCCCAAGGAGAGGCATAGAGATGTCAATGTCGATTAAGATGTGAGCAAAGGTAGAATGACCCATGGAGGACGTGGAATCGTCAACCTTTAAGAAACGGTCAATCGCATTACCAATGACCTCATAAAAAAGAATGCTCCCAAAAATGAAGGGGAAGGTTGAGAAGGCAAACCTATACCGGATGCACACTGAGTGGTTCAGTAAGAAGGATAAAATAAGAAGTCCAAGGCTTGACCAAGAGAGATTTAACTCACCAAGCCCACAACTTGTCTAGCACCAAGTCACGATCCCCAGAAGAAGCAAAGGAAGCAATGAAAAAACCTTTAGCACAAGGGTAAAGCTCAATGCTACCAGCAACCAAAGGCTTCCAAGAATTACTCACTCGACAATAAAGGTCATGGATAGAAGGCCAGAACCCAACAAATTTGCACACCAATCCACAGCTTTGGTAGAAACCAATATTTTCTACCACATCTTGGACACAAACCACCATAGGGGAAGTCCTATCACAAGGAATAAGACGATATTTCCCCTTGGGAGTATGAGCAGCAACATATTTGGCCACACAAGGAAAGCTTTGCCCGCCAGCAATAGAAAAAGGTCCAGGAGGGGGGACCCCAACACCAGTTGAAGCCCTAATAAGACCACCATCCATAGTAGCAACTGAGCCATCCACATCTTGAGGAGAGGGTAGAGAGGTAGAGTCTAGTGGAGGAATTGTTGAGGGCAGGCCCAAAGTCCAGGAAACGGAAGTAGTTGCATTAGAACATGCAAGGACTACAAACAATGGAGAGGTAGGTGTCAAGGGAGGAGTTGTTAAGGGCAAGCCCAAAGCCCCGACAACAAAAGTAGTTGCCTCCAAACGTATAGAGATGGCATACGCAACACCCATAATAGGCAGAAGGATAACCGATGTTATGTTTATCTAAGTTTATTGTTAAGACAAGTACAAGCACTAACTTTTAGTACAGTAGGTGGAGTTGGAACTCTATGAGGGCATAGGTAGAGGATTGTATTCCTCTAACATGCAGACTAGTCCTCTCTATTTGAGTTGATCACCAAAGGATAAATCTTATGATTTGCTTAAAGATAAGCTTATCGATGCTCAATATCAACTGTAGTCAAGGAGCACACTATGTCAATAAATTGTTAGTCGTACCACCTTGTTAGAAAATTGATACCGACAATTACATATAGGTGAGAGATAACCCACATTGATCTAAAGCATTGGATGGATTCCACTAAGACAATATAGACCTAGGGGACAATTTCATATTGGTGATGGATGTTCTTGTTGTTTAATCATCCAATGGACTATACATAAGAGAATTTATAATGAAGAATAGATAGGTAATAATTGGACTAACCTTAACATATAATTATGGGCATATTTTGATGTGAAAATAGTATAATTGATATTTTTTGGTTGAGATCATATCCTCAATGTAGTATGGGATACGTCAAATTCTCTTTATAGTGGCTCATTGGTGTAGAAGATTGGGGAAAGGAATGTGACCCACGGTGTAGTGTGCAATGCATTGACATTTTTTTTTCTATTTGGGATACACTATGGGCAAGTAATAGTTAGCTATTTTGGATGTGTTAGTCTATCACTATGTATATGTTATTCAATGTGTATATGTGGCATGCATTGGAGTTAGTCACTATGTATGTGGTGTATGTTGGAGCTAGTCACTACGTATGTGATGTAGCTTAAGAACTAGTCACTATATAAGTGATGTATGTTGAAGTTAGTCACTATGTATGTGTGACATATGATGAAGCTACTCCTTGTGTATATGTGATATATGCTAAAACTAGCCATTCTAGTGGTGTATGCTAGAGCTAGTCACTATGTGTGATATGTATAAGCTAGTTACCTTGTGTATAGGTAATGTGCACTCAAGTCACTCTTCATGAAAATAGGAATTATGGAAGGATATTACCCCTATGTAATTGTGTATGCATGTATCGTACTTGATGACCAATGGTAATCTTTTATTATAATGGGACTACATTTTTTATTAAAGGAAAATTAGATTTTGAAGGGACCCGAAAACCCTAAGTAAAAACAGCTACCAACATGGAAACACGTAACCAATGTGTAGCTAAGCATTGCACAAACCAAAAAAACAAACCTCTAGCACAACAAGCCTAAAACAAATAACAACAAAAACTTTAAAAATATTTTTTAAGGCTTCAGCAACTTTTCTTCCATCTGGTCCAAATTATGAGATGAGTTCTTCAAATCTTGCAACACATGCTTGGCCTACTTCTTGGATTTTTTAAGGTTCCCTTGGGTACGAGTAGAAGGGCCATTGTTACCATTGACTTGCTTGCCCTTATCTGCCTTGTCAAGATCAACAATAGTATTCTCCCCAGATCTCGAGGCTTACAATTTCTATAGCTCATATTCACTAGGTTAGTGAGGTTCATTTTCACTTCTAGCACCCCATGCGGCCGTCATAATCCATTTTCAAGTAAGTAACATCCTTAGCCACATTCTCAAGAATTGATAGCATTTTTTTCTTATCTTCTTTTGTGATGTGATTATCATCCCCAATCTCAAAAGTAGACAGACCATAACCCTTTTCCAAAGCATCCATTTTACTCTTCAAGGACCGAATGTTGATATTCACCTAGCTCATTTTGAGGTAGAACCACTTAGATATCTGAAACTGATCAACTATTGCATCTTTGGCTACACTCAATAAGTTTGGAGGCTTCTCATGTTTGCCACCAAGAAGAGGGGAATATTTCTATAAATCCCTTGGAAAGGGGAGATGATTACCTTTGTCATCATCAGCTTGCCTAAAAGAGGGAGGGGAAGGACTAGCTCCCAAGGAACCCTCACCCATAACCGCATCATTCTCCATACCCAAATTATGATTCTTTGTCGATTCCTCAGCCTCCAAACCTTCATCCAAAAGGATATAAGAAGGTTGACCCACCTATTTCCTTTCTATGAATCTACCATTCTCATCCCTAAGGGGAATATTGTCTCTTTTATGTGTAGAGGAATCACTAGCCTTTGTTTCTAGTCCTCATTCATTGACTCATCATCCCCATCCCTTGTTTCCATATCCATGTCATCCTCAGACCCCAAATTCATAAAATGAATATGGGCCTTCACCTTGCATTTCCCCTTAGATGATGACAGAAGGGCTTTGATATGCTCCAAAATTAAAAACATCAAACCTTCATGAAGAATAGGATTCTTTTCATTCTTATTATGTTCTTTAAGACTAGATTCCAAAGATGACAGAGGGTAGAAAGGAAACGAAACCTTTTATTTATGCCTAAAGTGGTTCAATAATGAAAAATGGTAACCATATATAGTAGTGAACCACCCTTCAAGAGTAAAATATTACATCAGAACCTTAACCAGACCAGCCCAAAGTGGTTTTAAATACTTTACCTAGTAACCTATGTTTTCTTTCTTCACTAGCTTCTTCCCCTCCTTGCCTTTAAGAAAGATATTTGTTGTAGTCTTTGAGGATTTCCTGTCTCAAAAAATCTTTGTACCTTCCATGGAGAGCTCCATAATCTTTGCAATAACATCTTCTAAGATGTCAATGCTCTTCCACAAAATAACTCAATAGCCTTCGAGTTGTAGCCATGGAGGCACTCCAAGTAAGTGGTAACCCCACACATTTCCAGAATCCTCCAAATTTCCCCTTTTCTTCTGACATCGTCACAAGAGATGGGCTCTTGTATGTTCCTATCTTCGCCCATGATGGAATACTCCCACAATTGAGCACAAAGAAGTTTTCCCCACAACTTACCCCACCCTTCCACAATCACTTTCTAAACCACTCAAGTCTTTATGCAACAAACTACTTTTTGGGAGACAAGAAAAGAAAATTGGGAATGAAAAATGCCCACAATCCATGTGGCGATAATTAAATGGCATAGCACAAGGAGATAAACTCACCAAATGTCATCATTTAAACTCTTCGTCCTCCCATGAATATAGAGGCCTAAGAAAATGGCCTTCCACAAAATTATTATCAATTTATCTACTATGTAGCATATCAAGTTTTAGAATGTCTTCAACATTAGGAGGGAGAGAACCATTCCCATTCCAATCAAATTCATCTCCCCTTGAAACACATATATTAGTAAAGGAATTTGCAAGGGTATTTCCTTCCCTAAAAACATGAGATATAAAAACATTATTAAAGTATTTAATAAGGTTTATGGTCCTTAATCAGAGCATCAATTGACCAACTGGGATTATGAGACCCCTTCAAACAATTGATAATGTTGAGTGAATCACCCTCAATCCACACTTTACTATATCCAAGAGAGTAAGTCATTTTGATGCCATGGAAAGTAACAGTAGCTAGACAAGGTGATCAGCCTAGATTCCCAAAGGGAGTGCCACTTTCGAAAGGAGCTGCAAAATTCATCTCTCAACACTCCACCACAACCAATCAAACCTGAGTTCCCCTTAGCCACCCTATCAAAGTTAACCTTAACCCAACTAGGAGGGGCAACGGGCTATTTAACATTAGTTCTTGAAGACTTCATATTTCTCAAGGTTTGGAATATCAAAGTCTAACACCCAATTACTAGAAATCTACCATTCTAAATCAATAACAAAAGCATTTGCAGAGATAGAATTAGTATCCATCACCCCAAATTGAAAGTTATCCTTAATAGCTATGCATATCTTATAAGAAACCACATCAGGAGGAAGATGAGTCTCTAAAGATGGAGTTGTTTCTCTCCTTCTAAACCCCCCAAGTCACATGAGGGATAATCAAAGACTAGAGAAACGGCAAAGCCAATATATGAAAAGGAGCCCATTGAGACCGGAAATCCCCTTAAGAGAAGAGGAAAACCCAATTTAAAATCCATTTTGACAAAATGAGAGATCGAATTTCCTAGACAAAAGAGCAGTCCGATAAAAAAATGAGAGACACTTTCCACCTACTTACAACAAAGAGGGCATATGTTAACCAGAGAGAATCCTTGCTTGCAAAGGTTATCCAAAGTAAGGATCTTGCTCTAAATCGGGAGCCAAAAGAAAATGTTGATCTTTGGCATCAACTTAGAGTTCCAAATCGAAGCCTGCACAAGAGGAGGGGAAGTAGGCTTCATCAGAATAGAGAAGGTCGAGGCAACAGAGAACAAATGTGAAAAAGAGCAATCCCACACACAACACAGTCAAGGTGAGACACATAGGGAATGAGTTGAAATCTCAACAGCCTGAATATTACCAAGACCACGGTCGATCATAGAGAGATCCCTCCATTTGCCATTTTTGATATAGTTTGTCACCTTGTCTCCAAAATGAGCCAAACAAAGCTCCCTAAAGGGCCAAAAATAAGGGATATTAGAAAGAATGGCCCCACCAATCCACCAGTTATCTCATAAACAAATGAATCTACCATCGCCCAAGAGCCATCTAATACCCTTGGAGACAACATGTTTAGCCTTGATCATGTTGTTTCACAACACCAATCCCATCACGACACCAATCCCATTGGATGAGAGGGGGACTCTAAGAAGTCGCCCAAACTTGGACAAGAAGGGCCATATTTTTTGAGCATAATCTTGTTCCATTCCATATCAACAAAGAAGAGTCTCCATAATTGTTTAGCTAACAATGCCAAATTGAACTACTTCAGTCTTTTAATCCCCAAACCACCAAACTTCTTGAGCAAGAAGACTTGATCCCAGGCCAACAAATGAATTTGTTTATTTGCATATGTGTTAGACCAAAGAAAACGTTTATGAATATTTTCAATCCTTTCCATAAATTTTGTAGGGATCTTAACAAGGCATATTGCATAGACCAGGATATTTTGAAGGGAAGTTTTGATCAATTGGACTTTTCTAGCTTGACTGAGAAACATCCCTTTCCAACCATCAAGTTTAGCATTAAACCTATCAATCAAACCATCCTGAAAGGATTTAGGAACCACATTCCCATAGATGGGGAGGCCAAGATACATAGTTGATAAATCCTCAATTTTACACCACAAAATATCTGTGATTTTCATTTGTCTACAAAAATAAGTTTTGAAGATGAACGGGGATCTCAGTTGCATCATATCTAACCAAAATAGATTTCAAGGATCTCGCTTCTCTAATCAAAGAATCTCCCATAATCGGAGTATAATCAACAAATTGTTGGTGAGAACAAACCAAGTTGGAAAATGAGGGAGACAAACATTACAGTAAACCATCAACCACCAATTTCCGGATGAATCTACTCAAAGCTTGAACCATGATAATAAAGAGAAAAGGGGATAATGAGTCCCCCTGTTAGATACCCCTGGAGCTCTTGAAAAAACTAGAGGGGGAACCATTCATGATCACCGAAAAGGTAGGTAATGAAACAAACTGCCAAACAATATCCAAGACCTTAGCCTTAAAACCAAATGTTTTAAGAGATTTAAGGAGAAAGCTCCATCTCACCTAATCATAGGCCTTCAAAAGGTCTAACTTGATAAGGAATCCCACCTCCTCATTACACCCAAAGGAAGGAATATGCTCATGCACAATAGCAATGGAGTTCAAAATTTGTCGTCCACAGACAAACATTTTGTTGAGGTGAAATAATCCTCAGAAAGACTTGTTGTAGCCTTAAAGCCAAGATCTTAGAAAAGATTTTATAGATAGAGTTACAAAGGTTGATCAATCTTAATTTATGAAAAGAATTAGCAATCAATATTTTGGGCACAAACACTATAAAAATATAATTGAGTTCCTTAAGCAACCTTCTACAGCCGAAGAATTCATTTGTTGCATTTGAGATGTCTTTCACCACAATCTCCTAGAAGGATTGGAAGAAGAAAAAGGGGAAGTCACTCGGACCAAGCACTTTGTTGCCTACAAAAGAGAACACTGCATTTTTTATCTATTCATTAGACGAGATCACACATAACATCATATTACTATCTTCTCCAATAAAGTTAGGAATAACCTCAAGAAAATTCTCCACCTCTCCAAAATCAAGAGTACCATCCTCAGAAAGGAGATTGGAAAATAAATTCATAGCTACCTCCCTAATTTCCTCATCAAAGTCCAAAACAGCACCTCATTTCTAATATGACAAATCTGATTGGAGGCCCTATGCTTAAGGGTGGATAAAAATGAAACAATCTAGTATTTTTATACCCACATTGCAACCACAAATCTCTCGACCTTTTATTATGAATCCAGGCAGGAAGGGAATTCTCTTGAGCTTGAATAACTTGTAACCATCAATCTAAATTGTTCTAGTATCGAAAATTGCATACCCCTTTGTAATCCGACCTACATATTTTGTAACCACTTTGGTGTCCATCCCTCTAGCATTTGAGTAGGCTCATTTCAGCCCTTGCATTAGTCTTTTCTCTCTCAAGATGCTCAAGACATCTTTTAGCAATTATCCTTCAGCTTTTGTGTCATGTTAGCTACGTGTCTCCCTTGTCTCCTGTTGTTTTCGAGCGTGATTCATTTGGACACTAGCGCGCCACGCAAACATTCGCACGTCCCGCATTCATCGTGCGACATCTTAACATTTGAATGACGGTTCTGAGCGTGCCTTTCCACTTGTCACTTGCGCATGTCGATGGAAACGACCCTGAATCTTTCAAACGGCTCGCCAACCCTCTTTTCCCTCCTCTTCTCTCTTTTAAATCTATCCTCTCTCTTCTCTCAATCTCTCTAGATTTTGGACACAATCTCGCTAATTCTTTGGGATCTCACACATCTTTCTCCGGCTCTCTCTCGCTTGCTACAGCACTCTCAAGCTCTCACAATATTTCTTTTGAAACTCTCTTGGCTTTCTCAAGCCTCTTCGGTAATATCTATATATTTATCCTATCTTTGAGCATCTTGAGATTTATCACATCCCTCTTCTATCATTTATCATTTATCATTTATCTTATCCAGCATTTATCTTTTATTATATCAATCTATCTGGTTGTCTGTGGAGGTGGAAACACCAAAACAGGGATTTGACTGAGGCAAGTCCCCAAGCAGCCCCAAACATTTTTCCTTTCTAGCTTGTGTGGAGGTTGCATTAGGGAAGATTCATTTGGCTGGAGGCTTCATATCATGGACCAGTTGTGAGATTATCCTCTTCCTTTCCTTTGTGGATTTCATTGCATTCATATAATTGGTTTACCTTCTTTTATATACATGTATTGCATTTAAATTAATCTAAAACACATATCTATTATATTGTGCCCTTCTATATGAACTCTGCATTATGTATGTACAGGACGCTAGCACGTCGCATTGTTGTCCATAATCTGCGCACGCATCCTTGTACAAAGAGCTATCAGAGGACGTACAGAGACACTACATCTTGAGTGGAGAGGTCGGTTAGTGAATCTTCGAGAGGTTGTTATCTGCCTGTTGAAGAGGTTCATTTTTTCCCCTCTACAATTGTAACTTGAATGACCTTTAAATCCCTTAAGATGATCTTTTTCTCTGAGAATATATAACCAAAGGAAGTTTCATTCCATTGTTTAACCTTAATCTTGACAAAACATAGTTTTTTAGCAATTCTAAACATAGAAATTCCATCACTCTTGATGCTCCACCGCTTCCTAATTTTGTCATAAAGATTGTGATGCTTTAACCAAATTTTTTCAAAACGAAAAGGAAAACGCTTTTTCCTTCCCAAAAGGTTGCCGAAAGAGAAACGGGAAAATGATCCGAACCAATTCTAGAAAGTGCCAACAGAGAGAAAGAGTGAAGAAAGAGTCAGTCTGGAGATATCAAATCCCGATCTAACTTTACTTGAATCAAATCAAATCCCACCCTCCTTTTAGACCAGGTGAAAGATGTCCCCTGCGAGTGAAGGTCCAAAAGGGCATTGTCATTGATGAAATGCATCAAATCCAATCTACTAGCAAGAGGAATCTGAGACCCTCCCATTTTCTCACTATCTTTGAGGAGAGTATTGAAATCTCCTATTACCGACCACCAAGCAGAAGGATAAGACCCTCTAAAGGTAGAAAGACCCACCCATTATCTTCTTCTAGTTTGTTTAACATTAGGAGCATAGATATTAGAGGTAATCCAAGAAGCACCATCCCTCAAGTGAGTCAAAGTAGTAGCAACATGGTTGACATTAGAAAGAAGAGGAAACCCCTAAACAAATCTAGGATTCCAAAATGTAGCAGTCCCACCTGAAGCTCCATTAGAGTTAGAGAAATGAAGCCCACAATCCTTAAAGGAGTTCTTCAACCTACCTATCTTATCATATTGCATTTTAGTTTCCTGAATAAGAATTATATACAACTTATGATCTCTTATCAAGTTGGATAAGAGCTCATGTTTATGAGGGTGATTTAACCCTCTAATATTCCAACAGATGTTTTTCATATTTTCCTCTGGGTGTGCTTCTCAAGCACATCTCTGGAAGATTCTTTTGTAAACCCTCTGCAATATCATGCTTGTTTTCTTTTTCCCTACTTTGTATAAGAGAGGGTCTATCTTTCCCTCTAGATTCCCCACAATTAGCTTTCAATCCATTCCTTGTTGTCATCCCTTAGGATGAGGGGGGGGAGGAGGGCCCCCTTCTATTCCTAGATTTAACAATGATAAAAGGTGTCCCATTAAGATCCTCACTGAGCGAACCATTGACCATTATCACATCAATTCCAGTCCCCAAAACACCCTTTTCAAAATCAAGGAGAGAAGATCCCTTCCAACCTCTACCATTACTCAAGTTGATGTCTTGGGAAATAGCATCACTACAGCCTAAAGATTTAGGTGGAAGAAGCTCCTCCTTCCAAAGTTGCTTGGAAGAAGAAACTTATTTAAAAGAATCTTATGCCCTACAAACAAAACCATCCTTCAACACCGACCCAAGGGGACTGAACAAGGGATATATCCTTCCTTGGATCCAACATTTAAGTCTCCAAATCCAAGGAATCCAACATCACTTTATAAATCTCATTCTCTATATGATTCAACCCTTGATCTACGTCCCCAAAACTACCAAAGGGATTATTCCTCCAACTACAAGCTTGATCCAATTCCACCATACTGCCAGGAGAGCTAGCCTTAAGTGAAGTAGCATTGTTATTTGGAGCTGGAACATTCTCAATAGATGTATCTGAGGGAAACAAAAAGAAAACAGTAGTCATGTTATTATCAGTAGCCCACACATTCTCTCTTGAAACACCAAAAGGGTCATCAACAACCCCACATTGTTTTTTGCCTTCCAAATTTCTTTGATATATGATTTTTAGCCTAGGTTTTGGAAGGACAACTTTTTGCCCAATGACCAAGTTTTTTATAGTTAAAACAGACAAAAGAGATTCAAATTCAACCTTTTGGTTCCAAACCCCCAACTTGATCTTGATGGGCAATGAGAGAAGAGTCTCCTTATCAATATTCACACAAATATGGGCAAAGACCAGACACTTCTGCGAAGCTACCAACTCAAGATTAATATATTGTAGTTAATTAATAAATAAGAGATTGTAGTTAATTAATAGTTAGGATTTAATGATAGATCAAATATCTCATAAGAGGGGAGAATGAACTTCCTCTAACCTTCAAGGATGAACTGCAAAACCTCTAATTTTCTAAGGGGGCACCCTTGAGACATAGGTCTAGGTCTAAGGGGGGTCCCTTACCTCAAGAGATTACCACCTTTGATTTTAAGCATAAATGGCAGCATAGAATTGTTGACATTGAGTAAAATTATGAAGTTGACACTTTTAAGAAAAAACAAAGATGCTTAATTGATTAAGTTGATACTTGTAAAAAAATTAGTAGCAACCAAGGGGTGGTTGTTATACAAATGAGATTCACAAAAATCAATAATCAAGAAAATTAATTTTTAAAGAACAAATACAAATTAAATTATTTTTTTCAATTAACTTTCGTAACAAAGCTTCGTCAAAAAAACCAATGTATGACCACATTATAATATTTAACATAGCTACTTCTGATGCTTCAAGTTAATTTCTCTTAGCACTTCTATACTACAAACAAAAAAGAAAAACTAATACTACAAGACGAACAATCCAAACATCTCCATTTCTCTTCCAATCCTCTCACCATAAGGACCATTTAAAAAATGTTTTTCCTTTCGTATGCAATACTCAAAATTTCTCAACAGTGCTCTAAAAAAAAATTACTAATGCTTGGCTCCCATAAATCTTCCAATGGCATACAATGTTAAAAAGCTCATAATTTTAGGGCACTAGTGTTCCTATGGATGTTTAGGAATAGATAACATTAAAACATTACAAATGTTTTTGATAATTAAAGCAACAAAACAAGGATGTTGACCCTATTACAAAGATCCAAAGGGTCGAGAAACAAAGCCATAAAAGGCCTTTCACAGACAAGCCAACAAGTCATTAACAACACACAAGCCAAACAAACTACCAACAACACTCAGGTCATAAACTAGAAAAGGGCAAAGACACAAGGCCAAACAAGCCACTTACAGCACTAAGACCATAACAAGTCACTTACAACATGGAGGCCAAAACATTGCTTATAGCGAGGAACTAACAATCCACACCAAGAGTGGGATGAATTTACACCCAAGTCCAATCTGTGTACATCATTAGATTGGACTAAAACTTAGAGAGGGCAAACTACCTCCTCTCCAGGAGACCCCAAGAACCCCCAAAATTGTCTCTACCTCAATAGAAGGCAATAGTAAGGATTCTGGCAAACAATCTCTCTTCTCCTCAACAAAGTTGACCCCATACTAGAGCATTAAGATCACAACCACTAGAATAGGGCCACCAAACCCTTCCCCCACGTCCATCCAGCATGGAGACAAACCCCCACGAACTCTACAACTAGAACCACCACAAGAGGATCAGCAACAATAGAGAACTCCATTACGAGCCAAAAAAATCCGCACCCACAGGTCATTGACCCATCTTCCATCTTGAACCATTCCACTCTGAGGCAAGACCCAAGTAAACTCTACTTCTAAAACCACCTCTATAGGATCAATAGCAACAAGAACCACATTAGAATCCTTAACAGCAGCCAAGGAAGAATCTTTGGGGTGCAGATGCAAGACTCCATCTATTCCTCCAAGCATTAACTCCACCATTATAGGAGTTGTAGGAAACTCCACCAAACCCACAAGAGGCTCCCCCTCAATAAAATCCTCAGTGGTAGGGACCGTGAACATAAACACCAAAGTGTTCAAACACAACCCACCAGCAAACAGAGAGAGGAGACCCTAACCATCACTAGTAGCACAAAAGGAACAAAGCCCTCCCCAAAGGAAGGCATAGTCAAGAAAACCTTCACAATGTTCTTAGCACCAAAGGAGCTAGTAGTGTAATCTCCAGCAACAACAGGTTAGCTAGAGGAAAGAAACACCGTAGGCAAAAAGGGAAAAAAGATCTATCCCAAAAACAAGCCCTCAAAGAGGCTTAGAGAAGCCCAAATGTCACAGAGGTCGAACAGCAAGCAACCAACCAAGGATGCCCCAATGCCAACAGCCCCCACCAATGCCAAACACTTTGTCGAAGCCATCTTCAAAAATAGACAGAGTAACCACATCCAACTGAATCAGAATGGTGAAATGGTTATACCTAAAATAGAAAACCCTCTATCAAAGCCAACTTCAAAAATGGGCAAAGTAACCACATCCAACTGAATCGGAATGGCAAAACTGGCTATACCCAAAATAGAAAACCCACCTCTAGGGGAAATCACATCCCTCAAATACAACCCTTTCATAAAATAAAATCTTCCAGACATGTTCAACAAGTCCACCTCAATAGGACCTACAATAGAACAGGCTGGAGAACAAGCAGTAGTAGCCCCCTCAAGATAACCATCCAATAAAGCACCCTTGCCCCACAAGCATCTAAGACAACAAACACAGACATAGGAGAACCCACCATTAGGCTCCTCCACAACAAGTCTCCAACATTCTCTACACATCCAAGGGTACAAAAGATCCCCACAAACCACAAAACATCTCCAGGACCAACACTGGAAACCCCTAAATCAACCAACAAAGAAGGGCCCCCACAAACCAACCTAGCAGCAAATCTTCTGACCAAAGCCACAGCAACCCAACCTTGGGACCAAAAGCCCCACACAATCAGCACCTATAAAACCATCAAATGTGGTAACAAATCTAGCAGCCCACTCCAGGGGAGAGAGGACATCCAGAGCAAATAGATCCAAGCTGAGGCAGAAAAAACCCCAACCCTCAGCCAGACACGCAGCAACAAATAGGGGACAAAGAGGACCCAAATGTTACATCTCATTTGTGCCCTAGTTGTTTAAATGCTATAATTACACCATGTTTTTTATTAAGTAAAAACAAGTTTTAAAGGGACCAGAAACCCTATACAAGACAGGTTTTAGAAGGACCTGCAACCCGAACCGAAAGATAAACTTGAAAGACCACTCAAAGAAACAGAACACAAAAGAGATTTGGCCCAGCCAATCAAAAGAAGAGGAACAGCATTAACCCCCACCACAAACCAACAAGCTGCAAAAAACCAGCAGCCCTACCCCAACCAGGAAAGATCAAGAATTTGACCTACCCTTATGGGATCGAAGGGTCATATCAAAAGAGGACTGGGACAATTTCCTCCTCAACCCTAGCAGCAGCCTTTTGCCAAGAGGATGGGTCCAGAATAGAGGACCTCCCATCATCAGGAGGAACAGAGCCAACATCCAGAGAGGCAGAGACAGCAGAAGATCCAACAGCAATCTGAGATGCGGGAGGGTCATCCATCAAAGAAGCACTCGGGATGCCACCGCAGGCATTCACACATTCCTGAGGCAAGGCAACACCAAAAACAAGAGGCGTATCCTCAGTCTGAGGAACCTGTGCCACCACCTGGGAGATAATTACACCATGTTATTTGTGCCCTAGACGTGTTTTATGCTATATTTACGCAATGTTACTCGTGCACTAGTTATTTCATGTTATTTTCGAGTAATGTTATTTTTGCTCAGTGCAATGAAATGATGATTCACATCTTTCATATAGATGTTTTAGTTTTGTTATTGATATTGCGATGTCAGAGTTATGACCAGATTACAAGCTAACTGTTTGAATTGGCCAAGTGTGTGCAGGAGTTTGTTGTCCTCCAAGAAAGGAGGGAAAGTATAATCAAGTCATGAGGTAATTAAAGAAAGAGCTCATGTTGTCTAAAAACCCTAACAGTAAGTTGAGTCAGGTTGTCTCATGTTAACCTTGTTTTCATCAATCTGTTGCGTCAAGTAACCCTATTTTGGTATGAATAGGAATTTAAGGTCCCACAACTCTAGTCGTAAATTGGTATTCCAAATTAATTTAATATTATTTTAATTATGAAATTTAACTGTTTTATCATTCATGCATTAATAGAATTTATACATGTATATATTAATATATATACATATTATACATGTATACTCATATATAAATACATATATGTATGTATCCAAGACATTAATGAATACATACATATAAGTGCTCGTATAGAGAGTGATGTAGGAGCATCCCCGATCTATGAGCAATCTTGCATCGCCCAGAAATATTTCCTTTCAGTTTAATTCTTGTTCAGTTCATTGTGCAGTTTTTTGTGTTCCTACCAGTAGATGTTGGTCATTGCTTGCTTTTCATTGCAGATCCTATTTTTGGTCTCCAAGCTGGTTCATATGCTTAATTTCAAATTTTCAGTCCATTTGGATTCTTTTCCAACTAGTTATCACTCCCGGTTTGACAGTTTCTGGGTTCCGGGACAGTTCTTGTGCTTACCAGTTGGTTTTCTTTCTTTTCCGGAGCGATTTCTTAACATGTGGATCTATTTGGGGTCTTGTCCGATGTTCTTTGGCATGTGGCCAACCTTCGTGCTGATACGCAATTCTTGGTTGTTATTTTCTGAAGGAATCTCTTCCATTTTTTTAAGACCGACCTAGTTACACGTTTCATTTTCTTGCATTGGTAAAGGTAATCTTTTGTGGCCGACCCGGATATGTTCCGAAGGGTATATATTGGGTATTATGTAATCATTTGTAGGACAGAAGAGTAGAAATCAAAAGAAAGATTTAGATTCATGATTAGTGATCCAATTGACTCTGAGAGTTCCAAATGGATTGTATCTGGCTTGTAGCCTACATTTAACCGGTTGACTATCGGATGTTCTATGATGGTTGTATGATGATATTTGTGTTACTCTTGCTGCATAAGTCGATCAGTTTTCTTTTGAGGGTTTACCGGTTATGGTTGCATCAAAGAGGCAAGCACATATTAACACCCCTTTTAGCATATGATATTTTTTATAAATCATTTTGACTAATCTTTTGATATGGTCTTTTACAAATTCTTATCGAGTGTCATGATTTTTTAGCAAGTCTTATGTAATTTTTCAAGCACCGAATAATCCCTTTTGGTTTGAATATAAAAACCATATGTTGAATGGTTGTATGTATGTAAATGACTTTAAAGGCAAACATTAGTGTATGTTTCAACTCGATTTATATATATATCATCATTGGGGATAAAATATGGAAAAATATTTCGAGTTTGAACCACCGTAGTGGTGAGTCAGAAAACATGGCATGCATTTAAAAGTCACTCAAATTGGAATGAAATTTAGTCGAAATGTAGAAAATCGATTCTTCTAGAAGATTTAAAAGAAGGCATTTTTGGCGTGATTATTATCTTCTCTCGGAAGAAAAGAGTTCTGGCTTGATTTATGTGTGCACGATAGCATTTTAGTGTGAAAAGGAAGAATGCTTTAAAAAACCTTCTCATTCTAGCAGAAACAAGAAGGGGGGATATATGTGTTCATTAGTGAAGGATTTCTTCTGGCTACATGATAGAAAATTGAAATAAGAGGCGTCTTTCTTAACTTATTGTGGGAGCTAGAAATTTGGCTAGAAAGCCACAGGGAGCTCACATTTACCAATTATACCAAGTCATGTGCTTCATATCTAGAATCTAAAAAAGGAAGAGTTAATGTTTTCTATTTTTGCCTTAGTTTCTTAAATTTGAGATGGAAGAATTATTATTTCCTTGCATCTTGCAAATGTCTTATGATTAACTGAAGTTCGTAGAGTTTCAAATGGCTTAAGAGAAAGAAACCCTACTTTGTTTTTTTAACTGGAATATGTGTTAATGAGTTGAGATTGCATTTGATCTTAGGAAATGTGAAGGAATTAATAATGCCATTATAATTGCAGTTCCTCTTAGCCGAGTTAGGGGTAGAACTAAGCAAACCCCATTAAATGGCTTATACACTAATGCAAAATAGGAACAAGAGAGATATTCCAGTGAAAGTCTAGGCAAAAACTAAAACTCAAAATTAAGTATAATTTACGAATATGGTTGAGTTTTATTTCTTTAAAAAATAATACACAACTAAATCAAGAGGCTTAATTCATAATAGTTTTTTATTAAGGGTAAACAAGTTTTGAAGGGACCGAAAACCTCGTACAACAAGTTTTGAGGGACCCGAAACCCTCAGATTTTACCAGGATCTGAAACCCACAATACAATGCAGCTTAATTCATAATAGTTATCTCTTGGTTTTTTATTATTTTAATAAGTGAGATAAAGGAGATATCACTGATTCTATAAATTATAGTAATAATAAGTGAGCTAAAGGAGATATTACTGATTCTATGAATTGTGTGTGTGTGCGTGTGATAATTATAGTGAGCATAACTGGTATGGAAAAAGCAAAATAATACCGCTCAAAATTTAGGATATACATCTGCAAGAAAACTTGTGTCACTAAGAAATCCTCTTCTTTAATATTCTGTTTCAGAATTAAACCAAAACAGAGAATTTTCACAGTTGTGAAGCTGATTGCACAAACTGAGATTAACCACCAATTGTATGAGATTGAAACTAAACCTTAGTTTTGGAAAAAGAAAAACGAGCAAGGGTAGAACAACAATACTACATAATGCAATTAGCATATCAATTATAAAAAGTACACTTTGATATTGCAGTGACAACAGAGACATGTCATGCGTGATATTCTTACAAAACTTAAAAAGTACATGAGGAGCTAGCAACTCCTTAAGCCATTTTATCTTTCTTAACCAAAGGGTTAGTTATATTTCTAATTCTTTATAAAATGAATTATGAGAGGAATGAGTTACACCTCTAAACAGTACGATTGAGTTTTACTTACAGTTTAACTATGCCACTCAACGAAGAAAAGATGTTTACACTCGAATTACGTATATTGTAATGGTACCAAGTGATTGACATAATGGTCATCCGTTAATTAAATTTCTCAAAAGAGAACCTATGCTCTGTAAACCCAAGTTAGTCAAGTTCATGAAGAGAACAAACTAAGAAAGTTAAAGAAGTACCTTCAGAACTACTAGTAGAGTACCTAATCCTTTAAGTGTGCTTAAGTGCATGGAAATAATGGTAAAATCCATATTATGATACTGTATGGTGATATTCAATACATTCTCAAACTCAAAACTATCCTAGGATTGAGGCACAAATTACAAGCAACATTATTGTAAAGACAAGTTGTAGCTGGATAGAAAGCCAAATTAGCTAGCCAACTCAGACTTGAAAGCATAGACTCCCCTAGAATCTGGCATAACATTTGGGATGGTTAGTGGAACCCAACCTGGAATTAATAGTTAGAAATCAAAATACTAGTATGTAGTCCTAGAAAGGGTAAGCGTAGAAGATCTATGTATCCTACAATTTGCAAATTTCTCAACCTAAGAGAATCAAAGTTCAATTAACAAGTGTAAGATAGTACAGTAATGGTAAATTGAGTTCCCATTTTTTAGAACAAAAGAGAGAGCAAGTTAGCTAGCTCATGAGCTCTAGTATGGAACCAAAAGGTACCATCAACTAAGTAGATAAAAATAATAGAAGTGTTTTATAAAGCAGGATTAATAGCTAGTGGTGCTTATTACTACAAGTTTATTTTCTTCCAAGTTAGGAACATATGAGTAAGCCTAGTGAACCTCAAATAGAGTCCGTATGCAAGTAGCAAGGGAGACGGTTTTGATGATTTGATGTTCTACCTCTTATTTTGGTTCAACTGAGTCGGGTGTTGCTCAGTGACTACATGCAACGTCATGTTGCAAATATGTAAACCTTAGCCAAGGTGACGCTACTATAAGTATGAATTAATCAAAAAACAAAATTGGGTCCAGATATGCAACGTATTCAAAGGTCATACTAGTTAGGAGCTACTACCTGTTGACGTGTATTTTGTACACCATCATACACAGAATAAAATACCAATAGGCATCTTATCCTCTCTTGAGAAAATAGTCTCTAACTGCTGAAGATTCGCATAAAGGATCAGTTAGGTAGACTCCAAGGTTCTTTTAGTAGGGTCTCTACGTGTGGACAAGCTTCTAGCGGTATGATGTGATTTGCTGTTTCCTCCAAGGGGCCTTACGTATTCCGAAAGCTCAAGATTTTACTAAACTAAAAAGCTTTTCAAAAATAACAAAAGAGTAGGGTTTGAAAGAGGTCTAATCTAATCTAACCCTATGAATGACTTAGTATGGACAAGACTTGGCAAGATTCAACCAACTTCAATTTTGCCATAAGATAACAACTCAATTGAAATTAGTGCGATCTTCTAAGGTAATAAAATGATATTCAATGCATCAAAGGTCATGGGCACTACCACGAAGGTACATATCCAAGATACAATAATGATTGAAGATTAGGGGATTCAAGGTATTCTCCAGTCGACCACGCAAGGCGTTCCTACAATCAGCAAGAAGCTAGTGGTTTGGATTACGAATCCTACCAAAGATCATGTCTCACACTATGTCCTTCAAATTAACAAGCTACTTTGATTGAGCACGACTCAAGTAAATCAAACAACCATGAAGATAACTCAAGAAATTTGCAACAAAACACCATAACTTCAATATTTTATTGATTTCCAAATCATCATGTACAACAATTGCTTGAATTTCTCTCTTCAAACTCAATCTTGCTACAAAAATAAAATTGCTTCTAACTCTAATCTCTCTTCTCTATTACATCAACTATTGACTATTACACTATTACCAAATGAAATGAAAAATGGGGGTATAAATAGCATCCCCAATTACAATGAAAGGTCCAGATCGAAAGTAGATCAACGGTCAAGATCATGACACCTAAACCCTAATTAGGGTTTGTTACAAATGGCCTCCTTTTTACTGAACAATATTAAATACATAGCCAAATATTAAATTTGGCACAAAAACCTAGGAGACATAAACCAATGACAAATAAGATGCCATGTCATCTATAACAACCTTTCATCTAGAATCTTATTCCCTTTCCAATGTTCTTTTTTAGCATATGCAATGAATCTTGTCACGATTCCTTCGATTTCTGCAATTGGAATCTCGGGAAGATTCTTCATACTCTCTTCTAAGTGGATGACCTGATCGAATGCATCTAGAAGAGCTGCGTCCCAAGTAGATTCAATTTCCTTTGTTCTTTCAATCAGGAGCATGGTGGCAAACATCTGATCATATTGCTCATCTGTAACATTAGCGTCCTTGCAAAAGATGATCTTGATTCTATCCTCTAGTTCCTGCATATCCACATCTGTCTCGACCTCGATCCTTCTGCCAAGAATGGTACGAAGTACCTCAAATACTCTGTCCTGGATCGGATTGATCACCTCCTCAACTTGGCCACATCTAGTACTGATGTCTTCAAGGAAAACACTCTTCATATGGAGTAAGGTTGACCAATGGAACAAACTGTGAGATTCTCCCTCCAAGATCTTCTCCTGCGCTAAAATCTTCCTTGATGTGTGTCTAATAACTTTCAAGACAGGAATGATAACATCCTTGGTATGGGCGAATGCAGCTACTGTTATCATCAAATTGTGGATCATCTCAAGAACCTGGATAGCTTGATGAATAATCTTCATCATCCTTGTTACAAACTCTATAGCCACTGTATGAGATCTATCCATCCAATTACTTGTACGTTGGACCATGTTCCTGAATCTTTCTGCTTCATTGATTGATTGAAGCGGCAATGCTTGCACTGGTGATCTAGCTGGATCCTGACGTCCCAAAGGTTCATTGATGTGACTGAAATATGTCCTCCATGCACCGACCTCTCTCTCAAGCTTTCTATTCTTCTCCATTTCTTCTCTAAGCTTGTCTTTCAATGCCTCAAATGAGTCGGTAGCATCATCTAAAGTCTGCTCTGCTGTGGATGGTCCTAACTCAAAAGTCTGTATATCATATTCTTCTGCTAGGATCTCACCTTCATATTTGTCTGCTGCCGGTGTAGCTATCTGCAATTTCCTGGATCCAGTCTCATCTCGAATCATCTTGGACATCTTGGTAGCCTTTCTCTTCTCTGTTACTTCATGTGAACGTCCAACAAGGCTCTCTAAATCAATTGCATTGTCCTCGTCCTCTACTACGATCACCTTGGTTAATCTTTCCTTCAACCAATCTGGGATAATCGATCTTGTTTCTTGAACTTGAATCTCTTTATGCACTATTTCTTCTTGTCTGGGAGGAGATGTTATTTCATTGTCTTCTTTGTCTTCATCTAACTCATAGTCTTGGAGAGATCCATCTGGTGACCCTTGATGTGCCTGTCCTTCTTCCTGCCTATCGTTCTGTACCATCGATTCCATGGATTCTTCCACTTGAATTGTTCTCTTCTCAGGTCTAGAAGAAGTACCGGATGATCGATCTCTGTTAGCCTCTTGTTTCTTCTTGGAAGATTCTCTCTTTCCAGGTCTCTCTTTCCTCTTCGAAACTCTTGAATGGAGATTGCCCTCACTGGTACATCGAAGGTCTCCTTTACCTGAATTTCTAGGATTAGGATTGCCTTCACTCACACTAGCTCCACCTTCGGCTGGTTTCTCTTCCAAAGTGAAAGACATAGCTATGCCTTGTTCTCTCAACTTCTGATGCTGAATGTCAACCCATCTGCGAGTACAAGACAAGACTGGTGCCATCAAAGTATCTAAATCCACGACCTCGGGCTCATTCCAATCTAACCTTATTGTTTTGCTTTCTCGATCATAGGAAGACTGGATATGTCTGCCACTGTCCTGAGCTTGGTCGGCCACTCTGTATATCCTGCATTTCCTGATGAAATCCAAAGGCAATCTAGAATGCATTTTTCGTTTCACTTCAAGATCATCTAAGAGATTCATCATAAAATCTTCAATCTGATACTCATGTCTAAACTTCCTGCCGACTGTCTCCTCTAAATGTCCATGTGGATCAAAGCTTTCTCTCAAAGCAAAAGATGAAAAAGAATACAAGGCTAACTCCTTCTCTGCGTCATCCATGGCTAAAGCATTAGGACATACCTCAACTGAGTTACCCAAAATGATAGGTACTGGAACTCCATTCTGATGTCTGTGTCTGAATGCCTTCACATATGCTGCCAACTGTCTTGTTACTTCAAGTAACACAATTCTGTCTGTCGGATATCTCGGCAACATGTATGGTGGTAAAGGACATCCATGCACTCTAATATAAGTGAACTTCGGAAACTGAATGAACCAAGCACCGTACCTCTTTATGAATTCTTGTGCATCCTGAGATAATCTGTTGTGAATTCCACCTTGCAACGTCCTGGTGATGTTCATCGTGAAAGTATCATTAACCAACTTATAGTTGCTCCCTGGCGGATGATGCAAGTAGGCATAGGAATCACAAGCTCTGACCTCGCCAGGTCCTCTTCCAATCACTCCTCTGTGAGGTAGTCCTCCGTATTCAACACTCATAATCAAGGCATAGATGACGTATGAACTCATGTGGAAGGACTTAGTAGCCTTGAGTCTCCTCAACTGTACGTCTAAGCAATGGCTAATCATTCTAGCCCAATGTATCGTACCTTTTCCCTGAACAATCACCTGGATGAAGTAAAACATCCACTTCTCAAAATAGAAGGCATGAGGGGCTCCTGTAACTTGGTTGAGCATGGTAATCAAATCTCTGTACTCCTCTTGGAAATCAATCCTGTGCGGTGTGTTCGGGACTTTGCTCAGACGGGGACGGCTCTTAAGTAGCCAGTTCTTATTGATAATGCTTAGACAAGCATCTGGATCATCTTCGTACACTGATCTGGCTCCTTCTATGCTCTTGTATATCATGTCCCTGTGCTCTAGAAGATGGAAAGCTTCACTTATAGCTTCCTCTGAAAGGTACGCCAAAGTGTTTCCCTCTTTGGACACGATCGTTCTGGACTGTGGATCATAATGACGAGCACACTCGATCATCAACTCATGGCCCTGAACAGCTGGAGGAAAGTCGGCCGCCTTAATGATGCCACTCTCTATTATTCTCCGGGCGACAAGTGATGGCTTGCCAATGTAAGGGACCTCTCGAAACTTCTTCGTGCTGAAGTTCCCCAAGTTTGTATCTCCAATGTTGCTCCACTTCGACACAATCTTGGTCTCCACTTCTTCGGTCTTCTGATCTTCTTTCATGAGAGCTGAACGACTGGTGGATGCTCCCGCCTTCGGGGTCGCCATACCTACACAACATTTCATAATGAGAAGCTAAATTTTGCAATAAATAACATAGATTAGAGGATAAATTTTAGGAAACTTCATGATAAGTCTTTGAGTTATCATTTCCTAAAATAAAACGATTGAGCTAGGAATTCAAAATTTCAAAAAATTCAAAATTTAAAATATGACGATGAATAAATAAAACAATAAAATCAAATCGCCATACCTCAATAGAGAGCTAACTCTAGAATGCAAAAAGGACAAAATCGCCTAGGCAAAAAGATCGAAAATAGCCTTCAATGTAATCGCCTTAGCAAAATAGCAATTCGCCACCTTTTGAGTTGCCTTTTACGTGATCTTCAAAATTCGTTCAAATGGATCTTCAAGTTCGCACAAATAAATCTCCAAGTCTCGCACCACCTTTGGATGATGTTAGCGCCCCCTTGGATGATAGTTCGCACCACCTCCAAACACAATTCGCACTTTCTTCCTCCAATCGCATGTGTGAGATGATAAATGATATTGTGAAAATGAAGATTTCACTCTCCCTTTATAGCGCTCATCTCACCACTCACCCCCAAGGCCGACTTGGTAAAAATAAGGCAATTTTAAACGATTTTTTAATAAAATAACAAGGCCGACCTTTAAAATACCAAGCGCTCCAATCGATTTTTTTATTAATTAATTAATTATTAAATGCCTTTTATTTTTAATTAATAAATTCGATTTTTTAAAGGCAAAATAATTAATAAATATTAAGCGCAATATTTAAATGCTAATTAATTGAGTTTTTTGAATTTATCAAACTTTAGCATTTAAAATGAATTCAAAGATGTTTATTTAGCGCCAAAATTTTGAAAATGGTAGATACGTACCTCATCGCCCTGGTCCCTTGGAGAGGGACAGGAGCGATCCACTATTTTGGTCATGATTCTTGCGTTTTTGTCGTCCAAAGTCTTCATCTCCGTGTTCAAATCAACCACTTTGTCGGGTCCTTCGAGTTTGATTGTCTTGCTGGTGTGAACAAATGCCTTTATAACCATTATCGCCCTGGTCCCTTGGAGAGGGACAGGAGCGATCTTCATGTTTTCACGTTGATCTTGCATCTTCGAACTCCAATTTTCATCATAAGGCAAATAATAACATCGCTTGTTCATTCCATGCTCGTCCTACTTGCTTTTCACAAGACATTTTGATGTTTAAAGGAACATCGCCCTTGTCCCTTGGAGAGGGACAGGAGCGATCCTTGTTTTTTCTCCATTTTAAGCTCAAATTGGTAATATTTAACGTCCATTTCCCTTTGCATCGCCTTCCAAATGATGTCTAAAACCTTGTACAACTTTGTTTTGACGTGGTCTTCAAAGGATTATAAGTGTTTTGGCAAATATCGCCCTAGTCCCTTGGAGAGGGACAGGAGCGATCCATGTGTCCTGGCTCAAACTGGTAAACATTTGATCTTCGTTCTTCGTTCATTGTCTTCCAAAGGACGTCCCTTACTTCGCCAATCCTTGCATTGTCTTGATTTTGAAGGAGCATGAGTGTTTTTGTAAAAATCGCTTTGGTCCTTGTCCAAAGGACAGGAGCGATATAGGCTCTATAGCTCATTTGACAACATTTTGACGTTTGAAACCTTTGTAAATCATCTTCAAATGACACCTTAGACAAATTTAAGCTCTGCACTCAAAATTCCAATTGAAAATAGACCAATTTGGCGAAAACATTCCATTCAAAATTTGCATTCTTACAAAAGAAGCTCAAAAGCTCTCAAAACTGACTGGATTCTGGCTTGAAAAGACGTTAATTAAAACCCTAAGGGTCGACCCTAAATCCAGACAACTGACTGACTAACAAAATCCTAAAAGCGAAACGAAAAGCGAGCGAAAAACGAGCAAAAAGAGGGGGTCCCCATTTGCAATGGGGCGATGTGTGAAATGGTCACAACACTACCTAAGGGGTTTCACCAACTAAGGTTGTGTAGGGACAAACACTGGATTCATATGGCATGAGTCAGACTTTTCGTTACCTCCCTGCGAAAGGTCAGGCCAATCCAGTTAGATATGGCATGGGGGGCTAATAAGCCCGTGGTTGGGCAGAATAACGCCCTGATGATACTTTCCCTACTCACAGTCTATTGGTAAAGTTATGAAAGATTTAAATGAAATGTTAAAGTTTTCATTTGTATCAATTATTTTTGCTCATAGCATAGATCTCTGTTCAATTCAAGTTTCAGTTTAAGTTTAAATTTCTTTTCAGTTAATTATTGAAGATATATATGAAGAAAAAAAAATTGCATGTTTTTCCTACGTCAAGTTGTGAAAGTTGTAAACTAATTTGCTTAGTTTAAGGATATGTTACACCAAACCACCACCAAGCAAGAAGCCGAAAGGAGATAGGTGTGGCAAGCAAGTACAACACAGAAGTTACAACCCAAAAACCAACACTAACAGCCTCAATAGGATCACCCTCAGCATCAACATCAGCCACAGAGAACTAAAAAACTTATATGCTAAGGAGCAAAATATGTCACAAAAAAAATTCTATGCTAGGGAGAAAAATTTCTAGCCCCATCCCAAAGGCATCATCTGGAAATCTGAAAACTAAAAAGTAGTGGCTCCTTTTTCAAGCATAAGATTCCAATTCATCCTGTAGCAATTTTTTTCTCATCTAATAGGACCTCCCGGTTCATTAAAATAGATCCTCAAGCCCCCTCCATAGGAACACTTCATTAATGGTGCTAATATTATGACCTGTCTAAGATGCTAAAAGATGCAGACTAACATCTTAGAAAAAAATATCAACTTCAATCTATTATGCAGACTACCTGCATAAATAACCCAGAACTTCAAAAAAAAGCAAAAAAGATCGTGTCCATTGTAACATCAGTGGACTCTCAATGGCGATGCAAAGATCTTAAAGCTAATTCATGAATAAAAATTTAGCATGCTGCCAACATCAAAAATTTCATGCAGGCAGAAAAATCATTAACTTACTAAAATAAGCCCTCAGGAATTTCCTTGTTTCTATAAAATAATTCAATACAATTGTCAACTTTAACTCGTACCCACATTGGCACAAGGATATCCAATATATTGCATATTGAATTTGTATGCTAGTAATCTAAATTACTCAACCTCGGCCAAAAAGTCATCAATTTCAGCAGGACTCAATACTCTGCACCCGACATCACACAAGCATTCCCGATAAGTAGTAAATATTGTTGTAATCCAAAAATATATAAAGAAAATCAGTATAAGCTCAAACAAAACCCATGTCAGTAGCCAAATGCATACCTGAATTTTCTATCAGTGCCAATCACTCCTATCTCAATGTTTTTTCCTGAAATTTGTCCTTCAAAACTGCTCATATAGAGGCAAATCTGTCAGCTAAATCTAGTAGCAAACATTATTGAGCAAACAGGAATGTCAATCAGTTAAAAGGCTTGTTTCTGCATTAGCGTACCCTTCTTTCAGTGTCAATATGGCAGTATGCACTGCATCATCAAGTTCCATGTCCTCCGTATATCTGCGTCAATTTATAAAACATGTAACTACAAGACCATTTAAACTGTAGAAACTTGAAGTGAGATGTACATCCTCATAGAATTTCTTTCAATCGTAGCTGACACTTACTTTGGAGACCTGAAAATCTAATTCTTCCAATGGCCTATTATAATAGACCAATTATAATATTTAAGGTAGCCTCAAAGTTAGCCATACTAATATTAAGGCTAACTTTTGCAGTCTAAAAGCCACCTGAGCTCTAAAGCATCTTCCATTAAGTGTACAAATATAATCAGTAATCTCCAACACTACAAACTATTCTTCAGAGTAATCTCCAACACTACAAACTATCGGACTGGTAAGTATAGCACACAAATTACCAGTGTTACAAAAGCCAAGGCATAAAACTAGGTCCTAAGACATATATTGACCTCCCCACTGATAACCTTATATTGTAGAATGAAAATATAATCAACTGGAAGAAAGCGTGATTATCAAGGCTGATATAATATGCCATCTTGACATGGAAATTATCAATTTTCATCACAGCTCACAGGTGCATTGAAAGGAACTCTTTAAAAAATGAATCACTGAATAAAGAATATAAATTTATAAGACGAGAGATATCCAGAGCAAAATTACCTCTTTTCAAGAAAATTTTTGGCATTTGTCACATTTTTTCCCATTGCTGAAGCCTTCCATGAAAAATAAGAACCTGAAGGATCCACCTGTTTTATTCCCCACGTTACAATTTTATTGCAGAAAATTTAAACAAATAAAGTTATGAAGTACAAATAAGATTTTGGCACAAAATAGCATAGTATATAATTGCTTACGGTACAAATTTAAAGAGAGAAGGATCTACAGAGTTCTTCCAAAGTACAGAATTTATAAAATGAAGGTATGAATTAACGGTTGCACATATTTTCCAATGCTATGGTTAAGAATAATTCCAAAGAACTAGTACCATGATCTACATAATGCAGAATTTATCTCTTTAGTTTATAGTGCAAAAATGAATGAAATCATTTTGAAGAAAAATTCTAAACATGCTCAACAGGAATACCTGATACAACTGGGGACCATTGTCATCATAACCAGCAACCAAAAGAGAAACTCCAAAGGGTCTTACTCCACTGCACAGAGACAATGCTGCTGCTGTTAGTCATAATCTTAATATGGCATTTATAGCACACTAAAAGTTTCAAGAAGTTAATCTGTGCCTATAGTTGAAGAATAACAAATCTTATAGCTGAACGATCATGAAGTTGCCAAGTGTGAACACATTTTCCATAGATCAATTTCCTGCAAAATAAGCATATAATCATTACATAGTAAGCGTACCCTGACTGAGTAAACTCTTGCATTACAGTTGCTGTTTCCCTTACAAGCTGTGTCACTGGGATTGGCTCCTGGAAGTATGATTAAAAAAAATGTTGGTCATAAAGAGATTCTCGTCAAATATAATTGGAGACACATAAGGCAAATTCAAAAATTTCAAAGGAAAATTCAATTAAATGAAAAGATGTCACAAAGTATGTCCGACTTGAACAAACAATGAAAAACTTGATAAGAAGCCCAAGACTTAGGTAAATACTGTTATACATGCAAAAACAAAAATAGAAGTTCAATTTCCCTATATTCCAAAAGGATTATATTAATATACAAAAACATCTGCATAAAAAGTGACTAGATTAAATAAAAAAGTTGCTGTAAAGATCACAATTCAATCTAGCAAATTTTGGAAATAAATGTACATCATTAACATCAAATTCAAATTTTAAGAGATTTTTTAAGATAATTGTGAGAGAAACGCCAGTTTCATATTGAGACTGGCAACCATACCCCTTAAGGAAATACAATTTGTGGACTTTGCATGCTTAACCGAGTCTGAGCAAACCTTCATTTGTAGATGTTCAGTTTACATGAGAACTATAGTATTGATGTGGTTTGTAGTCACACACACAACACACAGAATTTCTACAAACTGAATTATGTCTCTCCTGAAAGACTTCAAATTCTAACAGAATTTATAACCCAAGATTTTGATTGTCAAGTCTTGACGTACTCAGGTTACTCAGGGTTCATTGTAGATCATTTTAACAAAGGGATTTAAACACAGGATTTCTACTTAGTGGAGATTTAAATGACAAGATCTCACTTTATACTCCACTAAATTCACTGGATCCAACACTTATTTACCTAGATCAACAGTTATTTTGACAAGCTTGCAAAAATAATTGATAACTTTAATAAATTGTGATGTCCCAATCCAAATTCTAATACAAAACAAGTAGCAGAATCTTGTTTGGTCCATCGTGTGGCAGGCCTAGGACATCTCCATTTAGTCAGTAGCAGAAATAATGGTTGGACTTAGCAAGAATAGAAATAGGTGCAGTTACAAGCCTTCATCATGTATGCAGCAAAACAGTTCTGTGCTACCTTGAGAAAGCTCCTTGTATTATCTTTATAAATAATAATAGCATTCACAGACAATACAACGAAGAACAAATGATTAAGATCAAGTATAGGGTCGAAATCCCCATCTAGTGATGGGCAAGTTGACAGTTGTATGAGTACGCTTGGTGAATGCACATGGCTATTACAGCAATTGTAAAAGATGGCCAACTTCAATACTGAGCGACTAAGTCTATTAAAAAGACAAGCAATGACTAAGGCAAGATTGTGAAGGCTATGGTTAATTTATCAAGGCAATTGTGATGACTCATTAACAACGATCAAACAAATAGCAATAAGTCCTTTAAACAATCCGACTACACAAGATAAACTAAGAAATGTGAAATATTAAAATGGCAATCCAATTAATTGGCCAATGATCAATTGATTAGACAACCATCAGCAATTACAAGGAAGTGTGTTCTGTATTAAGCAGTGATCATAGTTGTTAATACAACAACTAAGTAATAAGGTAATAAAGAGTTTATAAGCAAAATGCAAAAGGTGCAATCATTGAAAAATGTTCTATGAAATAGGATTGAGTCATACTAATGGAAGAAGACAGCACTTAAAACAAATATATAATAATTTCCAATGGCTCATTAAGGGCCATGATTTCATTCAATTAAAAAGAGAGCTTGCTAAGAATGAAGGGGTGCGATCAAGCAAGGAATAGTTAATAATCATTAAAGAACAATGAAAGTTTCTTTCCAAGGGACATGACTTTGTTGTGAGTCTTGTGACCATTTCACATCGCCCCGTAACAAATGGGGACCCCTCTTTTGATTTCAGTTTTAGGAGTTTGATAGGTTATATTGCTAGGAGCGATCCTTTTAGAATGAGTAAGTTTGAGTTGATCTCACAAGTCGGCATTTTTGAAGGTCAAGGATTCACATCATTCACTAGTTTTGATTGAAATAAGGTACAAGTTTGGCTAAGGCAAGTTGCTTTTGAAGCATAAACATTCTAAGTTTGCATTTTTTAGGACAGTCATTGACCCCCCAAAAGTGCAACTTAAGCATTCAGGCGGCTGTGTGTTTTCTTAGGTGAAACCCATCAATGCTCTGGCACGAGATAATACACCGGCATTATGAAGCTGTCAGTGGTTGTAACCGATTTTGGGTAATAGGAACTTACCCTTTCGGCCATTTTCCAAATGAATGCCCAGTGAATTAATGAAGCACGCATCCCAGAAAGAATGTTAGGTTTCTCCCTCAACTGCAACGGCACAACAATGTAACTTTTGGAGTAAATGACAGTTAGGGTAAGAGTTTTCTTCTAGGTAGTCTGAAGCTTGTTGCATCCTGATTTCTATAAAAGGATACCAAGGCTACCTAGAAAAGGGACACAAATTTTGTAGCTAAACTCTGGCAAAATCAATACAGGCCATTTTCTTAGCAATTTCTGAGTCAGATATGATGTACTTGTAACCTTTTTGACAAAGGAACGAAATATACAGTCCAGAGAATTTAAACTCAGACTTGTATTGTCTCTATGTCATTGTACTGATGTTCATTCTATTTAAATAATCAAAGATTGTTTATTTGAATGATTTGCTAGGCATCTAATGAAGTTGTTTTTTAGTCTTTTTCTCAAGGAGGAAAATATAAATATACTTTGAACAAAGTCATTGATATCAGTAATTTTGGTGTGGATTTGATGATGAAATCTGGTTCAGATTAGGACTCTGTATATGTCAGGCATATTCAGAGTGGATAGATCAGGGACTTGTGATTTGTGTACAAGTTTCTTTTGTTTTCTTTTGTCAACTTTCCATTTATGTTTTAGTTGTACCAGTCCGAAAGGAAAGTTTACAGGAATTTACACTAGTTTTCTGTAAACCTTTTGCTATTTTTGTAAGAAAATAGTCTTAAAAGGGTTCACCTGCCCAAGCTTTTAAAGGCTTAAAGTGTAGGAGGTTTCCTCATTTGGAACCTCATATTGTTGTCTTTATTTCAAGCTTTTGTTGTTCTCTTCCATTGCAGCACAGAGGCAGTAGCTTTCACTTTTAGAGAGAAGAAACAGAAGTTTTCAAAATGGAGAACAACAATACCTATGGGTATTGATGAAGCTCCTGCAAGATTAGCCTTATTTTCTTGTGCATCCACCTAAGCTGCATGAGTCTTCATCTTCTTTATGAGAAAATCATCAAAATTTGGGTCACCTCTGCTCTTTCTATTTGCACTTTTATTTGTAGGGTACATAGGGCTGACACCTTGTGCTTCAAATGCCCTCTTGCAGTAGTTCACCCATGTGGTTCCTTCCAATGACCCTATGTGTTATTTTCTCTAGTGTAGATACCTCTGGCTCTGTCCATTCCAGATCCATGATACGCTCATCATGTATTGTGTACATGTCATAGCTAGTATCTAAGGTCATCCCATCTTCTTTCACCTCCAAGGGGACCTCATGTGTGCCAAGAGTTCCTATTTGTTGTACAGTTATGTAATGTCCCCTTTTGGGATTGCCCTAAAATCACAAGTCCAAGACAAACTTGCTAGTTAACAATTTCTTTTTCAACATAAACTATGGTGTAATCCCTGTAATAACATTAGCCAATATTTGAAATGTAATTCATAAAACCAATTATGTATCTAATATCATACAAATGTTCACATATAATCAATTGTACTTATAATCATTTGCAATAGCATTCCGTAATAAAATCATATAATGTTCTTTGAATTTTAAAGTAAATAAGCAACTAACAACACATACTTAAATCTACAATTCAACCATAATAGGGTTTGAATGAGGGGAGCACAATAGGGTGCCCAAAGCATCCCTCACACTAAGCCCAGGGGTGGATACAACACCCCCTTGGCCCACATGGGGCAGGACGTCATCCATCCAACATGAGGTGGTATACCTAGTTGGGGGGCTCAACTCTGCCGTCCCAATTCGTGTATTCACCCACCTATGATTGTGCATTTCTTATATCAATTCCACCAATCAACCATTGTAGTGTTTGGATCTAAATGATATATAACATCTCCATTATGATCAAGGATTTGTGCATTCCCTAGCTAAGTAATGAATTGGATCCAAAACTTGGATTTGTCAATAACAAATACATTCATAGAAGCCAATCCTATTACATGCATCCCTGCAGCACTTTTGCTGTCCAAGGCACAAAAATCGGTTTGTTACATTTAGTTCCCTTTCTAATTTTTATACACAAATAGATAACTCCAGCATTTGTTCCCAATATTGTCAAGACATTAACAGTAACAACAATAATTAGAAATGCATATTCTAATGTCTCTTCATTAATGCAAATAGCCCTAAAGGGTTTTCAGTAGACTCCATTGAGCACAATACAAAGCAATTACACAAAGACATTTGAGTTAGATTCTATAAGGGACACAAAACACTCCATCTTCCTGCTATTTTTCTGCGTAATTTTTGTGAGATATCTTAAAACCTAATGTGCCACAGCAGACACTCGTCCAGTCTTTTGGTTAAGAACCCATCCCAACAAGTTTGAAGTTATGAGTTGCACCAAAACTCTCTGCACATCAATTATGTCATTGAATTCCTACACTTGACACATGCATATTTTATGCTGATTGACATTTTTCACATACTATATTAACTTCCAAAGTTACAAGGCCACAAAATTATTAGACTTCATTCCCTCTGGTTGATTAATATTTGTATATGCCATTCCGATTGATTATTGTGTCCATATTGCATTAACTACCAAGGCAACAGATTTAGTAGATCTACTCAAGTTCAATCCCAAACACTTCCATCTGCATCACGTTTTTCAACAGAAAATCCTAGTTGCTGTTGGCTGCATTACATATACAATAATTACTATAGGATTACATATAGATAAGAAATCTGATAATCACATATAGATAAGAAATCTGATAATCACATGTTTGTAGTGATTCCAGCCATTCAACTTCATTTTAAAGACTACGAGATTTTTTTTTTTTTCAAATTTAACTCAGTACTAAGGATGTGAAATTGCAGCAAACTTATACATGAGAGCATGATATTCAGTAAGAAATTCTAAACCACACAATAATTTTGATAGATTGAATGTTTACCATGTAAGGTTAACATATATATAAATCTTACTTTGTATAGCTTATGGTATTGCTGTGCTTGCTTCCTGCTTTTTCGCACAAGTACTCTAGAGTCGGGACCCATTCCACTAGAGGAAAACAACAAAATATAGACAAGAAATAAGAAGCCCACATTACTAAAATAATCAAGTCATTGTAGAGTTAAAAATTTGAAGATTTCATTTAATTCAAAGATAAAGTTTCATCTTTCTATTTGCCACAGAAAGATAATCAGTCAACATACAAACAAATTTGTTAACAGAGAAAATTGGTCCTTCACGCGACCACTGAAAACATTATAATAAGGGATGTAACTTTGTTAGAACTTACAACATGTAGCGCTTGATAATGATCTTATATTAAATTCATTAATGTCCCTCAAAGATTAATTTCATGTGTAATTTAGCCTTCTACATGAAACTTTGAAAGAAAACCAAATTGATAAAACTCATGCTATGTCATTCAACAAAATAGTGCACCCTCCTATCATGGTTTTGGGATGTTTTTATAATAATGTTCATGTCAATATAAGGATGTGACGATGTGTTCTTGCTAATTTTAGTAATGTACTGCAGCATTTATCCTTCAATTTTCTCTCAGATCTTCAAAGATGTTTCCTAAGTTAGAAAGGTTTAACAATTTATAACCATGCATGGCCTTGCTGCCGATCATGTCTATCTATACCATGAGATGCATCCTTGCATGTCAATGCTAATCACCTGAGCAGTGTACAACAGCTAGTTAGCATGTTATTGTGTCATTTTAGAGAGGAATTGGGAAAGACAAGAATAAAGTAAATGTGGAAAAAAGCAAAGAAATGGCTGAAAGTGACTTGAAAGAAAGGAGAAACCTTACAACAATGTGACAGGTCTGATTTCTTGCAACATAGATTTGAATGTGACATTGGTTTCACAGGGATGCATCCCAACCTTCTGGTCCCCCACAGGGACAGTGATGCAGGAACATAGTGGGTACATCCCCAAGCTATGCCCTTTGAAGTGGACAGAATGGACATGTCATCAGAAGCTCACATTTCACACATCCCCCCTGTTTTCTACCTAATGTGTCTCCATGAGGATAAGAAGGAGATTAAGGGGTGCAATGGGGAAATCCCCAACATGTGCCCCCTCTAAGGGGGAACAGGGCACACTTGAGGAAATTCCTACTGTGTCCATCAATGTATAATGATGCCAAGGTTTTAACCTTTGACACCACTTAATATGAACCACCAAATGTTAGCAACTGAGCACAATGATTGAAAAATTGTCCAATCTCTTAACACATTTGAGAGGGCAACTGCAGAATATCAATAGAAAAATGGCAATACACATTGATCCTCTTGGCAGATGGTATATATTTATGTATTAAGAACCTGTTGTCATTTTATGACACCCTTGGTTCATTAGTGAGAACTGATTAGAGATATGTTCCATGGACCAAAGCTGCCCCAGACAATCAAAGAGAAAACAATGGAATCATGAAGTGTGAAGTGATGTCTTGTCAGAAGCAAGTTCCTAAGTCTTCAACCCCGGAACTCCGGAAGTCCAGGTTCCCAAGTTCTTAAGTCTTCTACCCCGGAACTCCGGAACCCCCAGGTTCCCAAGTTCCTAAGTCTTCAACCCCAGAACTCTGAAACCCCCAAGTTCCCAAGTTCCCAAGTTTTCAACCCCGGAACTCCGGAACCCCCGGGTTCCCAAGTTCCTAAGTCTTCAACCTCAGAACCCCCAAGTTCCCAAGTTCCTTAGTCTTCAACTCCGGAACCCCCAGGTTCCCAAGTTCCTAAGTCTTCAACCCCGGAACCCCCAGGTTCCCAAGTTCCTAAGTCTTCAACCCCGGAACTCCGAAACCCCCAAGTTCCCAAGTTCCTAAGTCTTCAACCCCGAAACTCCGAAACCCCCAGGTTCCCAAGTTCCTAAGTCTTCAACCCCAGAACTCCAGAACCCCCAGGTTCCCAAGTTCCTTATTCCTCAACCCCGGAACTCCGGAACCGCCAGGTTCCCAAGTTCCCCCAACTTCGATGACCCAGGTCTCCTAAGTCTACCAAACTCCTTCTAGCTTGCAACACTTCCGGATGGCGTGATCGACACTCAAAGCTTTAAATGCTACAACGACTTTTCTGACTTGTCCACCTTCTTTTGTGGAGCCACAGGGGTGCATTTAATGTTTTTGGTAGGATTTCCATCAAGAGAGGTACAGGGCCATGCTTCTTGTAATGACTTATGTCATGTCTGCATACTCTGACTTTGGAAGGTTAGTCAATCCACCCTTCTCAAGGTTGCCTTTTGTGGGTATGGCTAGGTTGCTTGCATGTACAAAAGTCAAGTGCATGCACTTCCCTGCACTCCTAGACTGACATACAGGTGTCATGATCACTCTTGTAACCATTTTTCTATGTAAAGGTTGTTAAGCCTCATTGTAAAGGGTTCTCTCCCTGCTGGCTTGAGCTATTCTATGCTCTTTCACTTCTCTTGCTATTCTATATTTTGCAACTGTAAGTTGGCCATTGGCCTTAAAATTAATTGAAATCACCATTCTTGCCTTCTTTCAACTTATGTATGTTGTGTATGTTTTCTTACCTTCATCATAGGTGTGTGTTTTGTGGCTCTTTTCTCATTTATGCTATGTTAACTTATTTTGAGTGTGACTTGTGGGAAACCTTCTCCCCTCTTGGCATTCAGCGAGTTCTAACCTCCATACATGCATTGGGGTCACTCATACAACTGAAGTTTGTGCATCTCCTAGGTTTTTCAGTTGATTCTTTGTGTCATTTCGGGTAGGGAGAGGAACAATCTCTTCTTGTTGCATCGCCTCCTTTTATTTCAAGCATTTCTCTCTTCCCTTTACCTCTGCAATTTGTTAGGATAGGCCTAGGAGTTAGTTTTGAAGTGTTGAGTTGGTTCAACACCTGCACCTGGATTGAGAAGAAAGTCGGCTTTCTCCGTAGATTCAACCCCCTTGTGCAAGGTCCCACACTTCGGGGTTGTTTCCATGTTTCACAGGGTTGCTGAGTTGATAGCTCAGCAAGGGTGCGAGCTTTTGTGATAACAGTTTTTGGCACGCTCGATGGGACTTAGTTCAACATACATGCTAAGGATCCAATGCTAATTCTTAGTCTTTCAGCCTTTAGAGGCAATCACCTTTCAAGGACTTGGCGACTCTGCTCAAAGTCCAGTTCTTGTTCATATGAAGTTCATAACTCAGGGACCCCGGGACCCCCAGGTTCCCAAGTCATCGCAACTTTCACAACTCCGGAACCCCGAAACCCCCAGGTTCCGAAGTCCGCTACTCTGGAGGTCCGAAACCCGTAGGTTTCGAAGTGCTTAACCCCGGAACCCCGAGGTTCCGAAGTCTCTGCTCAACAGGTCCACTCCTTGCTCATGACTTGTTGCAGCTCCGGATTTCATGCCCTGAATTCATACAAGGGCGTCTTCTAGATGTAGTTTCCAGATCGAAGAACTCTCATCTTCACCCTCTAGAAGGCGGAGAGGTAGACCTTCATTATCACCAGTTAGGGAAGTCAGGGTTGTAAACACTCCATCTCCCAGGTCTCATTCTACCCCTCCATTTACAAGACCATTACTATCAAGGGCTCCCACCACTCATATAAATAGACCATTGTTTCACATGGCAAGAAATCAGGTTTTTGTTACCTTCAATGGAGGGAGTCCCCTTATTTTGACTCAATGGAATGACATACCAGTGGCTGCGTTGAAGAGTATACCATACTTCACTGGTGAAACAGCTACAACGCCCATTAAGCACACTCAATACATTGCAAACATCTGCTCCGTCCATAATATCACTCAGGATGATGTTGTTGTCAGACTCTTAGCCACATCGTTGAAAGGCAAAGCTTTGCAGTGGTATAGAGGGTTGTCGTCTAGCTCCATTCACAATTGGGATGAATTGGGGGAGAGGTTGTGCAACCATTTCAAAGACAAAAGTGACCACCTATCACTTGTGGAGCAATTGACTATGATCAAGAGGGCACCCCACAAGTTCATGGGAGATTTCAATTTCAAATTCCATAAGACATGGAATAGAATTCTTGCTCTAGTGAAGCCATCTCCAAATCATGCCTTCTTGTATTATCTTAGAGCTCTCAACGGCGATATAGCTATCATGGTACAATCAATGGGTGGAACCTCTTTACCAAGTGCATATGACATAGCCATAAGAGCAGAAAATTGTTTGACTCAGGCTAGGAAGATAGCTCCATTGCCTCTCTTCCCAGAAGCTCCTACTCAACAACCCACCTTGACTCTTATCCTCATGGCACCCGCAAGACAATCATCCACACCATCTACATCCTCCAATGAGCTCCACGAGGTCAAGGCTCTATTGCAAACTTTAGCAATGAGTTGGTGACACTAAAGAGGCAACAAGCCCAGCATAGCAGACCTTATCAGGCAGAAAATCAGAACTATCAGCAAAATAGGACACCCTTTCAAGGGCAAAACCAATGGAGCAACGCCAGGCCTTTGAATAGTGTGAACCCCACAGCTGCAAGCAACTCAAAGGCGACAGTCCAAAATAACCTCGCCCAAGAGCAAGATTGGTGTCAACCATGCAATCAGCTACACAACCAAGGTGCATGCCAAAATGGAAGGTTTGTCCAAACCTTAGTGGTGTAGGATGAGCCGACCACTTTTGGCCAGCAATATGACCCAAATCAGCCTGGTGTTGGCACTCAGGCTTACTTACAAGGGGATTCTACCTTTGTCAATTGGCAAGAGGCAGAATTATGTGGTTTGAACCAAACAAATGGTGAGTCTATGCTGCAATATGCAAGGTCAAAGAAGAGAGCCATGGAGGCTGCCTCACCTTCAACATAAGCCCAAGCTCCAACACTCAATGTAGCCACCCATGATACAAGCCAAAGTACCATGCAAGGGAGCAAGAGGCAAGAAGAGGCCCAAGTCGTCCAAAGAGCAAAAGTAGACCTTGTAGCCTCAAAGGGGCCTCTAAAGTCAGTTGGTGTTCCTTTCAACATAGTTGATCAGATAAAGAAGGCCAACCTCAACATCACTATGTGGGAGGCCCTTTCAATCCCATCTCAAAGGGATTTGCTTAAAGAGGCACTGAAGGACATCGATCAGTCAGGTGATGAGGCAACAGTTAGCGGAAAGGCAATCTCCACCAGTTTGGTGCAACCCAAGGAGGAAGAGGATTCAAGCAAGGTCAGCAAGCTTCCCCCCTTCTATCTCTCCTTAATAATAGGAGATAACTTGGTTCACAATTGCATGATAGATTCAGGAGCTAGTAGCTCAATCATGCCTAAGAAGGTAGCTGATCTTTTTGGCATAGAATACGAACCTGTGACCAAAGGGGTGGTCCAATTAGATTGCACTTGTATTAAGACAGTAAGGGTGGTAAAAAATTTGAAGTTAACCTTGCAGGCATGCCCTAGTTGCATTGTCTTGCAAGACGTATCAATCATAGACGTCCCTGCCTTCTTTGCCATCTGCCTGTCTAGAGACTTCACCGCCAAGATAGGTGGGTACTTGTCTTCTGATTGGTCCCACATGCTATTTCGAACAAGGTATGGTACCAAGGTCACCATAAGGGCAAAGCCCATTGCCCAAAACCACATTGAGCCCTAAACCCCAAGCCCTATAAACATGAATTGAACTTTGCATGAAGAGGAGGAGGAGTTTACTGTCCATGAGCCTACCACTCTTTTGCAAGAGGTTCCTGAGTGCTTGCTGGACGAATGGGCCAATGCTTTTCAGTTTGATCCATTAGTTGAGACTGAAGAGACTGGGCTTGTTGTGAGGCCTGCTGTCCCAAACAATCAGGTAAATTGGCAAGTGTTCGAAAGCGATCAACAGATCGTCAACTTCTTGCAAAATGAAGCAGAGTTTTCTACTAAAAATCAGTCTAAGCTACAAGACCAGTATGGAGATCAAATCATGCAGCTCAACTCCAACAAGTTGCCTAAAGGTCCAGTTACCTTGGAAGGCATTTTCAACTCGGATGATCAGTTGAAGAAGAAGATGAACTTAGCTGCAAAGAGGGGGGATTACAAGCCGGTTGTTGTTGCTGAGGGTAGGTCCTTGAACTTGGGCAAGGTGTGTTCCTCAACCAAACAAGAGGCCTTTGTGATGGCATAGTTGCTTGGACCTATGAAGACTTGAAGGGTTTTGACCCTAGCTTAGCCCAGCATACCATAGAGCTAAACCCGAATGCAAAGCCAGTTGGACAAAAGCAAAGGCCAATAAACCCCAAGATTGAGCCACTAATGAGGAAGGAGTTGACCAAGCTCATAGAAGCCAATATCATCTTCCCAATCAAGCACTCCTCCTGGGTGGCCAACCTTGTTCCTATAAGAAAGAAGAATGGGGAAATCAAACTATGTGTAGACTTTAGGAATCTCAATAGAACCTCCCTCGAGGATCAGTAACCCCTTCCCTCTATGGAGTAGATTCTCCAATAGGTCAGTGGCTTGGAAAGATTTTCATTCTTGGATGGGTATTCAGGCTACAATCAGATCTTGGTCCACAAATCAGACCAATACAAGACTGCATTTACTACTAAATGGGGTACCTATGCTTATTGTAAAATGCCCTTTGGGCTAACCAATGCAAGTGCCACGTTCCAAAGAGCAATGGACATGGCTTTTAAGGGTGTGTTAGCAAAGTTTGCGCTTGTATACCTTGATGACATAATTGTTTATTCGAAACATGCAGCTGACCATCTTGGTCATCTTGAGCAGGTGTTCATGAAATGTAGGGAGTATGGTGTGTCCTTGAACCCTAGCAAGTGTGCATTTGCTACTGATCAAGGAAGATTGCTAGGACACATCGTATCCAAGGAGGGTTTGACCATTGATCCAGAGCAAGTGGAGGCTATTCTTTCTCTTCCACTCCCCAGTCACAAGAAAGGATTGCAAAGTTTCCTTGGTCGGATCAACTTTGTGAGGAGGTTCATTCCCAACCTTGCCACCATGGTAAAACCCCTCACTTTCATGTTGAAGAAAAACTTGGCTTTTAGTTGAACCAAGGAGGGGAGGGCCGGTTTCGAAGAGATCAAACAAGCAATTGCTCAAGCCCCTACCCTTGTCAATCCTAATTATGAAAGGGATTTTATCCTCTATACCTTTGGAGGAGAATCCAACATCTAAGTTGTCCTAACACAGTTGAACGATGATAATTTGGAGCAACCTATTGCTTTCTTTAGTGAGGGGCTAAAGGACTATGAGCTTAAGTATAGTTATGTAGAAAAGCAAGTCCTAGTTGTTGTAAGGGCATTAAAAAAGTTTAGACACATGTTGTCCAACAACAAGATCCAACTCTTAGTTTCGCATGCAAGTGTCAAAGATTTCCTTCTAAACAAGGACATCAATGAGAAGAGGGCTGGGTGGATAACCAAGGTCATGTAATATGACATCAACATCAAGATCACCAAGCTTGTAAGAGGCAGGGGCCTATGTGAACAGCTTGTCTCATCTTCTGAGACTATTTCAGAGGTTGCTCTTGTGTTACAAGAGGATCAACCAACTGGCAACAACACTCAATTCAGTTGGGTAAGTGACATGACCACCTTCTTAATGGAAGGTAGATACCCCCAAGGTCTAGACAGGACCAAAAGAAGGCATTTCAGGTTGCAGTCCATTCCCTATGTCTTAGTGAATGGCACTCTTTTTCGGAAAGACTCTATTGGAGTCTTACTGAGATGTATTGAGCGAAACCAAGTAAGCAGATTGTTAGAGGAATTTCATGATGGCTCTTCAGGGGGCCACTTCTTTGCAAGGACTACGGCTATCAAAATAATGAGGGTTGGTTATTATTAGCCATCCTTATTCAGTGACTCACATAGATGGGTGAAGAATTGCAAGAAATGTGCTCTCTTCTCTAGGAAGCAAAGACTTCATTGGCATGATAAATCCACCTTCTAGTGTTGGCCATAAGTGGATCTTGGCCGCAACAGATTACTTCACTTGGTGGACAAAGGCAGTTGCATTAAGGGATGCCACTGAGGCGTCAGTGTTGGAATTCCTTGATGGAATTATGACAAGATTCGGTGTCCCCTCCACCATCATATCAGACAATGTCAGGGCATTTGTTGGAACCCAAATCAGTTCTTGGGCATTTAAGAATGGTGTATACTTGAAGACGTCATCCAACTATTACCCTCAGGGTAATGGCTTAGCTGAATCTTCCAACAAGAACCTCATCAAGATAATTAAAAGGACAATTGAAGACAATTAGAGGGCATGGCATACTAAGTTGAGGACAGCCTTATGGGCTGACAGGATCACACCCAAGAGGGCGATCGGTAACTCTCCTTTCATGCTGGTATATGGGAAAAAAGCAAGGCTCCCAACTTCCCTAGAGTTACCCTCTCTTGAAATAGCACATCAGCTAGAATTAACAGAGAATGATGCCATGACAGTAAGGCTAGCTGAGCTAATGGAGCTGGAGGAGGTTAGAAGTCAGGCTATGCATACCCTTGAAACTCATCAAGAGCAAGTCAAGAAGGTTTTTGACAAAAAAGCTACTAATACGGTCTTCAAAGAGGGAGATCTAGTTCTCAAGTGGGATGCAGACAAAGTCAAAGCTGGGCGACACTCCAAATTTGATGCTATCTAGAGTGGTCCATATGTCATCACTAGTTGCAAGGAGGCCAATGCATTTCATCTCTCCGGGTTTGATGGTGAAGTTCTTCCAATCCCAGTGAATGTGATTCATCTCAAGCCCTGCTTCTGCAGAGGGTGTTGATGACTATGTAAATATTTTACTAGAAGTTGTTTTGCTTTCATAAGTGCTTGTGCATCCGCCGCATTCTCCTTAAGAGGGTGTGTGCTCTAGTTTCCAGTTTTCCTCCAAGTGATGGTGCACACATGTTTTGGGTCTTTTCAATGACTTAGTGCCCAATGGATGCTCAAGGCTTCTGGACTTCATGCTTAGCAGGCAAGCATCCCGCAGAAATCGCCAAAAATAATGTCATTTTATGACACCCTTGGTCCATCAATGAGAACCGATTAGAGATATGTTCCATGGACCAGAGCTGCCCTAGACGATCAAAGAGAAAACAATGGAATCATGAAGTGTGAAGTGTTGTCTTGTCAGAAGCAAGTTCCTAAGTCTTCAACCCCGGAACTCCAAAACCCCCAAGTTCCCAAGTTCCTGAAACTTTGGAACCCCCAAGTTCCTAGCCCCGGAACTTCGGAACCCCCATGTTCCCAAGTTCCTAAGTCTTCTACCCTGAAACTCTAAAACCCCCAGCTTCCCAAGTTCCTAAGTCTTCAACCCCGAAACTCCGGATCCCTCAGGTTCCCAAGTTCCTAAGTCTTCAACCCCTGAACTCCAGGACCCCCAAGTTCCCAAGTTCCTTATTCTTCCACCCCAGAACTCCGGAACCCCCAGGTTCCTGTTGTGACGTATTCACACATCACCCCATTGCAAATGGGGACCCCTGCTTTTTGCTTTCTAGGGTTTGTTTTCTAGGTCTTTTAGGGTTTTGTCTGTTAGCCTTTGCAAGATGAGTGCTGTCGAGGGGATCGTTGGATCGCAAGCTTTGCTTGAGCCAGGGTGAGTCCACAGGGCCCCAGAATTAGGGTTTCTTTGAGAGTCTTCCTTAAGGCCTGGTTTTGCTCTTGTTGCTAATTGTGTCTTGCTTTGTGAGTGGGTATCATTCTTGAAGGTCCGAGCTAGGTCGAGTTGGTGAGTGATGAAGTCTGAAATGTCATCCTGATCTTCAAATGCCCTGAAATTTGGCTAAGTCTGGAATGTCCTTATCCTGAAATTTGGCCAAGTCTGGAATGTCTTGATCCTGAAATTTGGCTAAGTCTGGAATGTCCTGATCCTGAAATTTGACTAAGTTTGGAAAACTGAAGAATCCTCCAAAAACTAGATTTTGCAATATAACTCCTGGAGGTCCGAAACCACTCTCAAACATCCTGAAAGTATATATGGAATATAACTTAAAGTATCACTTATACTTAAATGTTATATTCCATAAAATGATCCTGACGGAGAGTCCAAAATGTCAAATTTCGCTCCTGACCCTTCCAAAGGGTCCAGAACGAAAATCTTTATAACTCTTGTTTTCCTCCTTGTTTTGGCTAGGCGTTGGCTTGATGGGAGCTGAATGGGTATGTTTTTGCCTTGAGAGGGAGTTTGATTGATTTTGAAAAACAAGATTTTGGCCTAAAGGAGAATTTCGCTCCTAACCCTTCCTAAGGGTCCAGAGCGAAATTCATCATTTGCTACCTTGTTTGACCTTGAAACCTTCTTCCTCAGGTGGAAAATGATCTAAGTTTGCTTCTTGAAGTGGTTTGAAGTTTGAAAAGTGGGTAATCTAGCCTAGAATGAAAATTTCGCTCCTGACCCTTCCAAAGGGTCCAGAGCGAAAATCTTCCCAAAGCACATTTCATCTTAAGTTTGGCTAATCTTTGACTTGCAGGGTACCTTGGAAGGAAGTTGGGACATTCTTATTGCCTTTGAAAGGTTTGAAAGCATTGAAAATGAAGGGTTTTGGACAAAAAATGAAAATTTCGCTCCTGACCCTTCCAAAGGGTCCAGAGCGAAATTCCTAAAAACTCATATTTTTGCATTGAAAAAGGTCAAGTTTTTTATTTGTTATGACATGGATGGAAGAGAAATAACTTGTCTTTGCCTCTTAAGGTCGCTTTGAAAGGGAGAAATGAAGAATCTAGCCCAAGTTAAGATTTTCACTCCTGACCCTTCCAAAGGGTCCAGAGCGAAAATCTCTCTAAAACACATTTCTTGCCTTATTTGGCCAAAATTTGATGACCAAGGCATGATGAGATGAAGTATGAACATGTTGAAATCCTTGGAGATGATTAGAAGATTGTGAAAATGAAGAATTCTAGCCAAGATAGGAAATTTCGCTCCTGACCCTTCCAAAGGGTCCAGGGCGAAATTCCTTATAAACCTACCTTTTGACCTTTATTGGACATGAAATCTTATTCCTAGGGTGATGAAGGACGAAATCCTACCTTGCAAAGAAGTTTCAAGTTTAGAAAATGATGATTTTGGGTCAAAAATGAAAATTTCGCTCCTGACCCTTCCAAAGGGTCCAGAGCGAATTTTCTCAAAACCTCTTTTGCTATCAAGTTTTTTGCTAGGTCAAGTGTGGGATGAGGCAAAATCAAGAAGAGCATGCCCTTAAGAATGACTTTAAGTTGTTAAAGACCATGAATGATGAAGGAATTGAGCCTAGACAACATTTTCGCTCCTGACCCTTCCAAAGGGTCCAGAGCGAAAATCCTTGAAAACATTGTTTTTTCAAAATTTTGGGCAAGGCCAAGCTAGGACAAGGGTGTGAGAAGGCATTTGGATTGCCTTAGAATGAATTTTGGTTGCCAAGAATGCAAAATTGAAAGCCTAATGAAAATTTCGCTCCTGACCCTTCCAAAGGGTCCAGAGCGAAATTTCTAAAATTCCCCTTTTTTCCTTGCAATTCGAGATAAGATTTTGGTTTTTATACCATGGGAAGGAGAAAGACAAGATGTTCTATGCCTTGAAAGTGATTTGAAGTTGGAAGGATGGCAAGATAGCCCTAAAACAAGATTTTCGCTCCTGACCCTTCCAAAGGGTCCAGAGCGAAAATCCTAAAACCTACCCATTCCTTTCAAATTTATGCTAAGACAAGGCTTGATTAAGGTAAGAAATGCCCTTGAGACTACCTTTGACTTGATGTTGGTTTCCAAAAGTGATGATTTTAGGCCAAAGGAGGATTTTCGCTCCTGACCCTTCCAGAGGGTCCAGGGCGAAAATCCTAAAATCTCCTATTCTGCCTTGCAAAACGAAATCAAACTTGGATTGGGTGAAAGAAGAAAGATATTTCCTAGCATTGTGAGGTGGATTGAAGTTGGAATGATAAAAAATGAGCTACAAAAGGAGAAAATCGCTCCTGACCCTTCCAAAGGGTCCAAGGCGAAAAACACTAAAGTAACCTTTTCCTTCAAGGTTTGAGTAAAACTAAGCCTGGATTGCAGTAAAAGAAGCCATTTGGAATGCCTTGAAAAGATTTGGATCTTCAAAAAATGTGAATTTTGAGCTCAAGAGAGAATTTCGCTCCTGGCCCTTCCAAAGGGTCCAGAGTGAAATTCTGGATAAGTCCTGTCCCTGGCTAGTTTCTTGAGCGAATTCTCCTTTTTGGGCCTTGTGAAGATCGAACCAATGTTGCCAAGTTGAGAAGTGGGTTCTATATGGGGGATTCCAGATGAAGTGAAGTAAAGGAAGTGTAACATAAAGCCTAAAGAAGGAATTTCGCTCCTGACCCTTCCAAAGGGTCCAGAGCGAAATTGTCATTATCACCTAATTTACTCATGTGAAATGCTGAAATTTGAAATGCAAGACTTGATTAGGCTAAAACAAGCATATGCTCACCTTCCGGAGGATTTTGGAGTGAAAAAATGGGGTAATTGAGGCCTAATCAAGAAAATCGTTCCTGACCCTTCCAAAGGGTCCAGGGCGAAATCCTTTGAAACTGCTATTTTTCACCTTGTTGGGGCCGAGCGAGGAGCTAATTGTGAGGTAACGTTGAAAGGAGGTCTAAATGAGCCAGGAATGCAAAATTCGCTCCTGACCCTTCCAGAGGGTCCAGGGCGAAATTCTTATAGGGCCTGTCCCTAGAAAGAGTCTTGAACTAACTTCATTTTAATATCTTTTTTGTTGATGATTTAAGTTGAAAATGCTATGTTGAAATGAATTTATCATGTGTCCTTAATCATCTTTTGGTTTGTTTTGACAGATGAAAGAAGACCAAGCCAGGACAAGGACGGCCTTCTCCAACCCAGCATCAGCAAGGACGACCTTCTCTAGCCCAGCATCAACAGGGACGACCTCTTCCAGTCCAACATTTGAAGGAAAGACAAGGTGGGATCCCAGTCATCACTCCTCCAGTCGAGTTGGTCCACTTCAGCATGTCCAGATTCAATGTACCTGACTCATCAAAGATGGCACTAACTTCGATGTACCTACCCCGACTATCCATTGGTCGAATATTCCAGAGAAGACATGTGTCCAATTAATGCAATTATTTCATTGGTCAGAATTAAGTTTGTTGTAACAAACCCTAATTAGGGTTTCATTGTAAAATCTCGGCCATTGATCTCAAAGTGATCTGAGCCATTGAATTGTATTGAGGGCGCTATATAAGCCTTGGCTCCTCATTTGTAAAGGCTAATAGTTAGTCATTAATAGCTAGAAGGTTAATAGTTAGTTCATAGAGGTTAGAATAGCTAATGATTAATAGCAAATAGTATAGCAATTAGAGTAGAATAGCAAGAGAAGGCAAAGATTGTTGCCAAGATGTTGTTGTAAAAGACTTGTAAAACTTCATTGAAGAAATGGTGAAATCTATGGGTCGATTCAACAATTTGCATGGTCTTTATACTTCTTAGATTTGATTTCATGTTATTAGATGAGTGGAAGAAATGTGTTTGATTGATGGTGAAATTTGTTTATCCATACTACTAGCAGTTTGTTGATTGCAGACTTGCCTTGTGTAGTCAATGGAATCATTCAACTTAAGCTTAACTTCAATTGTCGCTTCTTCACTGATATGCATCAGCCTGATGGTGTCTATGCATGTAGCAATGATCTGAACATCATAAAGCTTTCCTTCGAAGATCGCACTAATCTTGTGGAGATGGTCCTGGGATGTCAAAACAAGACTTAGTTAGAATTTCATCAAAGATCATTCATTGCTCCTACATTCTTAGTGTCAGAATTAGATCCTTCCCTCGCCCTCATCCTTTTTTTCCCTTTTTTCAAAAAATCTAGGCTAGTGAAATTCTGTGTTCCAGCAATATTCAAAGCAAATCAGACGTTTAAGTCGTCAAGTGTAAGTCCCCTTGTGATTCCAGCAAATCACATCATACCACAAAGAGCTTATCCACACGTAGAGATCCTACACAACAGAACCTTGGAGTTACTTCGACTGATCCTTCAGCGAGATCTTCAGCAGTCAGGAACTTTGTTCAAGAGAGGATAAGGTACCTTTAGGTATTTTATTCTGTGTTTGCATGTGCATGAAAAACACATCAACAGTTCCCAAGTTCCTAAGTTCCCCCAACTTCGGTGACCCAGGTCTCTGAAGTTCTCCAAACTCCTTCTAGCTTGCAACACTTCCGGATGGCATGATCGACACTCAAAGCTTTAAATGCTGTGACGACTTTTGTGACTTGTGCACCTTCTTTTGTGGAGCCATAGGGGTGCATTTAATGTTTTTGACAGGATTTCCATCAAGAGAGGTGCGGGGCCATGGGGGCCATGCTTCTTGTAATGACCTATGTCATGTTTGCATACTCTCACTTTGGAAGGTCAGTCAATCCACCCTTCTCAGGGTTGCCTTTTGTGGGTATGGCTAGGTTGCTTGCATGTACATAAGTCAAGTGCATGCACTTCTCTGCACTCCCAAACTGACATACAAGGGTCATGATCACTCTTGTAACCATTTTTCTATATAAAGGTTGTTAAGCCTCATTGAAAAGGGTTCTCTCCCTACTGGCTTGAGCTATTCTATGCTCTCTCACTTCTCTTGTATTATTTTGTATTTTGCAACTGTAAGTTGGCCATTGGCCTTATAATTAATTGAAATCACCATTCTTGCCTTCTTTCAACTTATGTATGTTGTGTATGTTTTCTTACCTTCATCATAGGTGTATGTTTTGTGGCCCTTCTCTCATTTATGATGTGTTAACTTATTTATGAATGTGACTTGTGGGAAACCTTCTCCCCTCTTGGCATTCAGCGAATTCTAACCTCCATACATGCAGTGGGGTCACTCATACAACTGAAGTTTGTGCATCTCCTGGGTTTTTCAGATGATTCTTTGTGTCATTTCGGGTAGGGAGAGGAACAATCTCTTCTTTGTGCATCACCTCCTTTTATTTCAAGCATTTCTCTCTGCCCTTTACCTCTGCAATTTGTTAGGATAGGCCTAGGAGTTAGTTTTGAAGTGTTGAGTTGGTTCAACACCTGCACCTAGATTGAGAAGGAAGTCGGCCTTCTTCGGAGATTCAACCCCCTTGCGCAAGGTCCCACACTTCGGGGTTGTTTCCATGTTTCACAAGGTTGTTGAGTTGATAGCTCAGCAAAGGTGTGAGCTTTTGTGATAACAGAACCCATGCAAAACCACTGATCAGACCCAACATTAGGGACCAAAATGTTCAGGCACAAGAATTCCAAATCACAAACAAGTAGCTTGTGACCATGTTGTTTTAGAATCTAGCCCTTAAGTAGAAAATCTATAATGATTTAACTCGCAATTTTTTCTCTCCCATTCCAAGAGACAATCTAATGTCTAGGGAACCCTTATTTGAAAAATCCTATGTGGTTCTATGGCAGATTAACATAGGAAATCTCTGTTTGACTCAAATTTTCCATACATTAGATTTTTTTTTGTGCTTGCCATCATTTGGTTTAAATTGTAGGCAATGGATTAGGTTAAGAACTAAAGAGCTTTGTTAAGGTTTATATACTACCTTGATTTATAATGCATAAAAAATAGTTGTCACCTTGCCTATTTTGTCCATTTTTTGACATGATAGATACTTTTTCACGTATATTGCCAAGATTCCTATACTTTATTAATATAAGAGATTTGACATCTTTTTCCTGCATACATCACTATCTATTGTTTTGGTAAACATTATATCAGTTTATTTCCACACAAGTAACAAATATGCCTAAAATTTTTGGCATAAAATTATTGACATTCTTTTGCACCGCTATCTAAACCAGATATTCCACATACAAAATGCCACCATGATGAAGATTCAAATAAGATGATCATTTCCATTTAAATCTATTCTGGACATAAATATTCAAAAGGAAGTTGAAAACTGCATCAAAACATTTTAGAGGTATAACATTGTATAATAAAAACACATGCAAACATAAATTTTCATAAATAAAACATAGAAAAACAAGTAAGAAAGCATACTTTGAAACTGGACAGTAGAAGAAAATGGAATTTAAATTATAAAAACAAATATGAGAAAAGAGAAATCAATGCAGACCTGTATGTTACTCCAATGTTTGACGTGAGAAGTTGTATCTTTTGAACCTGCATAAATATTAATTCTGGTCAAATGCATGACCAGAAAAAATTTAAAACATTTACTATTTTTAAAGATGAATACAATACAATATGTGCAAAATCTGGCATTATACTAAATGCCAGTTTTATGAGACATAATGTGAATTTTAGCCTACCTTATGTATAGGTGTAAGTGTATACCATGCACTCTAACAAGCGTAGAACATAACATCAATACCAATTGCACTAGTTTATTTCAAGTTTACACTGGTCGAGCATGAAAGCTGTGATTCAGAATTGATGGCCTTGGGAGATAAACCTAAGCATAACTAGATATTTATTAAAGTTGTATGTAAATGTTACCCAAGAAAGACAAAAATCTTCATCATGAATTAACAGCATAGCTGCAGAAAGAACCAAATCAGCATACTTTTTGATATGGAACTAACAGCATTGTTCTATGGCATAGGAGGGGGCTTTACACTCTTCTTCAATGACTTTTTGCCTTTTCCTGCCTTCTAAGTTGTACTTCTTGAAGAAGTAACATATTTTTCTCTGCAAACTATTGTGACACGAGAGGCAAATCAACAATTTTCTTCAAGGACTTTTTGTCTTTACAAATCATTTGAGTTGGACCACTTGAAGGACCATCATTGTTGACACTATCTTTCTTATATATGAGACATTAGGTGTCTAATCTTGTAATTGATCTTGCAACCTATTGATTTCTTACCACAGCATCTTGTATTGATTGCAAAACTACATAAACAAAGGCTTGTATTAAGACCAACATTATCTCTACTTCTTGTTCGTTGCTAACATCAACTTGCAAAGATAACATGCCATAAGTGTATTAAGTTGACATGATTACAAAGATTACACACACTTCTAGGTTTGATTCCACTGATAATGCTTAGTGTATTAAGTTGACATGATTACAAAGATTACATACACTTCTAGGTTTGATTCCACTGATAATGCTTGGAGAAAATACTATTCACAACACCTAATGACTTCTGTTGTCAAATGGAGACAGATTGGTTACTTATCACTTCAATGGGTTTCATTTTATGTATACTGCTAGACAAACATAACAACCCTCTTCATATGTTCGCCCTTCCAATTACCCATCAATACATGGAAGAAGCTCATCCTTTTGATACACCCATCAATACATGGAAGAAGCTCATCCTTTTGATACACCCATCAATACATGAAAGTGAAATTAAAGCACGTGAGAGTAGAGAGGTACATAGCACTCAGGCAAAATGTAAAAAGGATCTGTCCCATCAATAACACCTACTTGGAAAAAAATTAAAGACTCTTCCTATTAGGATTTATGTCTAGTAATAGTTACAAATGAATAATGAAAGAAAATGAACCTAAAATTGACAATATCCTTATTTCTCCTAGGCAATTTAAAAAGGCGATGAAAAGGCAACATTATTGCAGCTATTTTAGGCATTGGGTATAGTAGTTCAATTGCAACAACTTGACCCATCAATGTGAATCAAAGATACCTCAAGTGTGAAACATTGTGATTGTTTTTGGTTTGCAAATTTAGTTTTTCTTTCTTTATTGCAAATAAAAGTTGACTAACTGCTTGAAATATACAATAACCCCTTGAAGTAAAAATTAAGACCTAAAATGCATTTTCCACTTTTGAATAAAATTTCCTCCTCTAATGAAAACATAGTCTTCTAAAACACCTTCCTAATTAGAAGACTACTAGAATAACCTAAAACTTCTGGTACTTTAAAACTTCCCAAAATTGTAATCTTGAATATGGAAAGCCACAAAATCGAACATTGTCATCATGAGCCAAAGAAACCTTTGCAAACTAAATGGGAAATGGGAAGCCAACTCCAAGCTCCTCAAGAACCATGAACTAGATGTAGGAATGTAAGGTCATTTAGAGGGATCAAAATGGAAGAGCCATGTGAAACTAAGGTCAGGGAACCATGAATCGAGTATTCAGTATAATGAATGCAGAGGTTGCAGAATATATGTTCTTTGGCGGTGTTCAAAAACAAAGGAGACATGTATGTTGGGCTACACTCAATTAAATGCCAGGGCACTGCCAATATTGCAGAATGGCACATAGAACAGCGAAAAACAGTGATTTGAATGCAGAGAGAATGTGAATGCAGAGAGAATGTGAATGAAGCATGTGGAATGGAAGGCACCAACAAAGATGGAAATGGGGATTTTAATGGTGAATATGGATCTGTGGAAGAGCCATGAGCAACAATATTTCCAAATGAATCCTACGTAGATTGAGCCATGAGATACAAACTAGATTAAATGCAAAGATCCGAGTGGTGGTTGAATAGGCAAAAAATATTTAGTCTTCACTTTGCCATAGCATGAACCATCTGAAGGATATTCAATGCAAAGACATTCACAAAGATATGTAGTGTCCATACATGTACAAGCGGAGGCTAGACTAGAGCCCATGTTATTATGACAATTAACAATGTTGCCCATTGGTTTAACACAAGGAACTGGCCTTGGAGGTTCTTGAAACCACCTTCTTTTCCTCTATTGATTTCCCTTTGCCAACCATTTATTCCTACTTTCAAATTCATCACTCTTTATCTTCGCTCTCCCATATAAAAAGATTAGTACTAGTTTGCCTCCATTTTACATTATATTTAAACTACTGAATCCCTCATCTGGTTTGACAGAGCATCAACACAAAATTACCTTTCAGGAGACTTTCTACCTTGGTAGGAATTATTTGCAACCAAAAATTGAACAATAATGGTGAATTGAAATAATATGCAACTAAAAATTGAACAATAATGGTGAAAAATGATCATAGATTTTGTGGGTTTGGAAGGAATAACCAGAAACAGAAAATAAGCACTATAATACCAATGTTAGCCTACAAATATAATGAAAAAAAACATTGACAAATGAAAGACACTTAGACAACCATAAAATATATTCAATGAAAGCTTAACCATTCATGCATTAATCAAAATGAGATACACTACACATATTGAAAAATATGAAAATGACTATTCAGTTCATCTTCTAGATGACTGTTCAGCTTCAAGTGTAGCTAGGAAATACAGAAATATAAATATTATCCTAATACTCCTATGAATATGTATATTAGTGTTACAAATCCATCATAAGAATGAGAAAAAAATAAAAATCATAATTCCATGTCTATCATTAATATTTCTATATTTAAAAATCTTGTTCCCTCATATCAAATCCACTATTGTAAATGTTTGTTCGACGTAACTTGTGTCTGTGACCATAGTAGCTTGTAATTCATTATTTTTTGGTATCTTTAAAGTTGATTAAAAGAGTCCATAGAAAAAGTTTTAATTTCTTAAAAAACTCTATATTTGTGATTTTTCCAATTTCCAAAGTCTGGGTGTCAGGTTCAAGTCCAAGTCTGGTAACCATGAGGCAACAAAACCCACAACCTTTTCTTAAACTAGGGGAATTTTCTAGAAAAGAGAGATGCAGATTAATTAATTAATGTTTACCACAAACTTTGTTCCACAGAGATGTGTCCCCTGCCCTCTTTTGTGATCATTCTAGATGCTTGTTGGCATAAGGACTCAAAGGAAATATTCCCACATCCCTTTCTTTCTAAGTTTTTCTCAATCACAGGGACGGTTCAGGATTTTTCCACATAACCAAGACATTTTCTGTTTTAAGAGGAGTATTTGGAGGCATCCAGACATCCTTGAGAGATTGAGAGATCTCCCTCATTTGTTAGGGCTGTACTGGGGACACTGCTAACAATCTACCTCTCAATAATTTAATTAAAGGCACAGAAAGAAACATTTCATGTAGAGCTAAGAAAAAACAATATTGAGCCATCTTCAAAAACTTGTTTTCATGATCATTGATATAATGACAATAAGATATTTATATGTACACTTCCATATTCATATTTGAATATTTCATTCAAGTTTGTATCTCTTCTGAATTTCAATTTTCAAAAGTCAGTGGTCAATGTTGAATGTTCATTGTTCAATACCATAGCTGCGATTGCTATTTGAATTTCGGCTATTTAGATTCTAGAATATTTAATGATGTTTATCAGTTTAAACATTAATTATATAATTAAAAGGCTATATATGCGTATCAGTGTGTGTGTGTGTGTGTGTGTGTGTGTGTGTGTGTGTGTGTGTGAGAGAGAGAGAGAGAGAGAGAGAGAATGTAAAGCAATTCCCCAACTTTCCCCAATATTTGATCACAAAAATGCACCCCACATCCCTTTGTTCCCCATCCTAGAAACTTGAAGAAATATTATAGCCATTTGATTGTTACAATTCACTTTTGGTTCTCTCATCTTGTATCATATTATAGTCATTTGACCTTATTTGTTCATTGTTGCCAATTTGCCACTTCCTATTTTGGTTGACTACTGAACTAATGGACACTAAAGCCTTCCTAAGGTACCTCTAAATTGAGGATTTTGTTTTATATAATAAGAGATCTTGGATCTGAATGCTAGTAGTGGCATCTCTCCCTGTAAGTGTCGTCAAGCACAATAGCATCTCAGTCAATGCACCCCTTATTGATCTAAATTTTATACCTACTGGGTACTGTGTGCCGCTGACACAATGTTTAAAGGGTGGATATGGATGCTAATAGTAACATCTCTCCCTATAAGAGTGGTCGAATACAATACCATCTCTGTAAATGCACTCGTATTCATTTAACTTATATGCATACTGTGTGCCACTGAGACAAAATGTTTACAGAGGTAATAACTTATATGCATGTTATAGAACATAATAATGTGCACTTCTTGGCTATTTGTTTTTTGTAAGTGCAGCTTCTAATATGTTGCACTAAATATAAACAATTTCTCTAATAGGCTCATGGCAGTAACTTAATGTTAGACATACATGGAGACAATCACTTGGACAAAACTCCCACCAATGAAACATCCATAGTCACATTTATATCACATAAAAGTTGTTTCTCACAGTTAAGACATGAGTTTGATATATTGGATCCTTCTCATCAGTGTTATATTCAGAAAGGCACTTTTGAACCTATACTCTATTACACTTTTGAACCTGTACTCAAATAAATATGCATGATGCAGAAGATGGTGTCTCAACTTTCCTACTGTCTTGAATAAATATAATGTTGGAAGTAGAATGTTACCGAGGACTCGTCAACAAGTATTGAGGGCAATTTCTTCTCTGTTGCAATAACAACTCCATTTGCAGCTGCACAGGAAAAATAAAAGTTAAAACAGATTGCCATTAGCATTTTAGCATACCTTTCGGTTTATAAAAAGTTGTACCGTGAATTTTCTTTGAACATCAAAGGTGTATCTAATCTATCATCCATTGACTGACTCAATAGACATGCAGATCAATTCACAAGCATAACAGTATATTATTATTTAAAGATACACTCCTTAAACACATTTTCTAAACATTACACAAAAAGGGAAATTGTAAGTGATAAAATTGAAAAGAAGCACACGAGGATTGAAACATTTGGTAGATTAAGTGTGAGTTCCAATCATCCAAGTACATTTGGGAATTTGGAGGATAAAACCCTGTGAGGGAGTGGCTATATTGTAAATTATGAAACAAGCAATATGCAAATTATAAAATAGCACCTATTCAAAATAAAGAGCTCATAAGCTGGCAAACTTGATACAAGAGATGTTTGCCTACAAATGTCTCATTAATTCAAAAACTTAGCAATATATACATCTTGCAACTAGAAGAACCAAAAACTGGGCATCGTTTCCAAACTATGGTTTCCCTTGGAAACTGAAGAGTCGTCACCCCTAAGTCCAAATAGGAAGTTAAGTTGAAATGGACAACCAAATGAGGCCATATTAGCTCCCATATTAAATAAAAATATACAAAAATATTTATTTTTTAGTACACCAACTTGGTGGGGTCCTAACTTCTAGCCGGCTAGGTGAAAATCAAAACTTCTTTGGTGCATTGAAAGATATCCAAACGGCCCATGTGGGAAGACAAAAAATTTCAACCAAAAATGCTCCAAAGCATTGTAATGTCCCCCATTCGGGAATGCCCTAATTTAGCCCAATATCTCTTTCCAAATAAACAAAGCTGGGTTAGAAATACCTTTCACCTTATTGAAGTCTTGCAAAACAGGTTAGAAGCCTTTTACAACAATAATTCAATAAGCAGACTATCTTAATTAAGCATCATTAAGTTCATAGCAGAAATATCAATTTAATCATAAGGTATTTAAATATGTTTGGGAAAGCTCAACCATAGGAGAGCATAGGATAAGGTGACTTTGATGGGGTGTCTTGGATCCTCTACCCTAGGCCCAAGAGCGGATATAGCATCCCTCTTGGCCTCATGTGGCCCGTGCCATCCATCTGAGGTGGTGTACCCAGTGAGGTGTCCCACAGCCCATTCCCCCTCATCTTACAATCCCTTTCCCAGTTCCTATGATTGGACACCTTGGTGTGTTCATTTACCATGATCGAGGGATGAGGTTATTCACAATAGGGTGCCCTGAAAGTCCATCTCTTCTATGCCCAAAGGCAGTACCCCCTGTACCTCCTTGGCCTCATAGGACCATTTGGTCACCCATCATGAGGTGCTGTACCTAGAAGAGTACCCCATCACCATACACCTCTTGCAATTCCTCATTTCTTCTACCATGGCTGATTTCAATAAACATTCAGAAAATATGAAGAATTCCAGTATTAAGCATGCATTCTACATATAATAAATAAACAGCAAACCATTAATCAGATGTAATTAATATTCACTATGGTATATATATACATATATAATATACATACATATATATGTATGTATATTATATATGTATATATATATATGTGTGTGTGTGTGTCTGTATGTATGTATGTATGTATGTATGTATACATACATACATACATACATACATACATATATGTACATATATACATACATGTATGTATGTATGTATATATACATACATATATACACATACATACATACATACATATGTATATATATATACACATACATACATATATATACATATACACACATACATACATATATATACATATGTATATATATGTATGTGTATATATATATATACATATGTATGTATGTATGTATATATAGATATATGTATGCACGTATATATATACATACATACATACATACATACATATACATATATAGTATTCAATCAACTGCTGTGTTCAATGTCTCATAAAATGCCAAGTCTGATTTCTTCAATGTCCCTTTGTCTGTTGGGCGTGTTATTCTTATATCCCTCCATCGGGTAGAGAGTGGTGACATTCCATCAAGATGTGACTGCTGGAGTGGTGGTGTCCTTTCCTTGCAAATCGCATGACCCTTCATGCTGTTTCATACTTTTCATATTTTATTGTTTCTCCTAACTAATCATCATTATAGAGGAAACCGCTAATGTTAAATGGTGAAAGGGTCAATCAAACAATTTAATCTTATTGCCTTCAATCGATCAAACAATGAGTCTTATTGCCTTTAATCTATAGAAGTCTGACTGCTGTTAATCAAACGATTGTCTCCATGAAATTGTGAAGTCTTACTTTGTAAGACGATTTCATCATTTGGATCTGCTGATTAAGGAATGTGATTTGCTGCTAATGGGGGCATCAAATCAGGGGCATGACAGTCCTCCCCTCCCAAATTTGCTTGACAACTTAAGATGTGGCTGCTGGAGTGGTGGCGTCCTTTCCTTGCAAATCGCATGACCCTTCATGCTGTTTCATACTTTTCATATTTTATTGTTTCTCCTAACTAATCATCATTATAGAGGAAACCGCTAATGTTAAATGGTGAAAGGGTCAATCAAACAATTTAATCTTATTGCCTTCAATCGATCAAACAATGAGTCTTATTGCCTTTAATCTATAGAAGTCTGACTGCTGTTAATCAAACGATTGTCTCCATGAAATTGTGAAGTCTTACTTTGTAAGGCGATTTCATCATTTGGATCTGCTGATTAAGGAATGTGATTTGCTGATTATGGGGGTATCAAATCAGGGGCATGACAGTCCTCCCCTCCCAAATTTGCTTGACAACTTAAGATTTGGATGATTGAATATCTCAGCTCCTTTCTGTTGAGGTGTTTTTTAGGCACATGCAAACACGGAATAAAATACCCAAAAGTATCTTATCCTCTCTTGAACAAAGTTACTAGAATGCTGAAGATTTGCATAAGGATCACTTGAGATAACTCCAAGGTTCTGGTATGTCGGGTCACGACGTGTGGATAAGCTCAATGGTTTGATGTGATTATGCTGGAATCACGAGGCTACTTACATTGAATTGTTGAATGTTTGGATTACTAGAACTCGATCATCTGATGTTGCAATCTTGTGATGCTTTTTGTCCTAAACTAGCTTAAATTGAAAAAAGTGCAAAAGAGAAAGAGTTGAGGAATTCTATCTTAAAGCCTAGAATGCAAGGAGATGGGTGAATGATTAGATGGACTCCTACCGGGCAAGGCCTCACTATCAAATTGAACGATTTGACACAAGCTCAGTGCAATCTTCTAAGGTGCAATTCGGAGATGTTCAAATCATTATCATCAAACATTGATTACCATTCAAGTTAATGCATAAACAATGGATATATAACAATTTAAAGTTAAGCTCATATCATTCCAGTTGACCACACGAGGCACACTTGCAATCAACAAGAGGCTAGTGGTATGGACTAAATGGATTCCACACAAATACATTCAACAAATTCCTCCATTCAATCCAATCAACATGAAAGCAAATGAATTGAGAAGTAGAGACCATGCAACTTGTTGGAATAACACATTTCACCATAACTTCAATGTATAGACTACTTCCATTTACAAGCCTTAGCAACAATTTCTTCTTCTCCTAATCTATTCTAATTACTTACTATCTAACATCTATCAACTATTCGCTATTTCTATGCTACTAACTCTTCTCTATTCACTATTGCTATTACTATTAACCTTTACAAATCAAAGATTTGAGCCTTTTATAGTGCTTTCAATACAATTTGGAATTTTGACTCCCCTTTGCAACTCCAACACTTAGTCAAATTTATATCTCATCTTTGCATTACACCTCTTGAGCGGCAAATTGGAGTAGCATTGCAAGATTTGCTCTTAGGTGACCTATTGAGTGAGCATTGTAAACCTTCACCTAGGCAGCAAATTGAGAGACCATTGCAACTTGTTTGCATTAAAGTTTTGTCCTGATTTTAAGACAAATTTGACAAATTCTCAGATCTTGATTCAATACTTCATCCTCAACCCTCTAAGCTTCCTTCGCACTAGAACTTGATGATACAAACCCTCATCTCAAACCTTAATTGACCTAGGCGACTTAAATGATTCCGATCCTTGAATGCACCTCTCAACTTCATGAAACTTACATCCTCAGCTACTAAGATTGAGGATGCTCTAAGACAAAAGAAACTTCAGTTGGAGCCTAACCTCGAGAGTTAACTAGTTGACCAACTTTTGAGCAACTACATGTCTTACAAATGAAAGGCTAATAGCAAAGACTCGACAATTACCAAAGGCTAAGCTAAGACAACTACCCTAGAAAGCGAAAAAGTGGGGGTCCCCATTTGCAATGGGGCGATGTGTGAAAATGTCACAACACTTTCCAAGTTGCATCTTCAATAGGTAGGCTCTTCCATTTGAATAGGTATTCCTCAATAGTTTTGTTTCTTAGTCTTTTTCCTTGCACATTACATTAAGGATAGTCTCAAGTTCCAAGATCAAATTGCCCTCATCATCGAGTGGTGACAATTCCGAGCATGAGATAATGGGTTGTCCCAACACCCTTTTAAGGTGAGATACGTGAAACACATTATGAAACCTACTATTCATGGGAAGCTCCAACTAGTAGGCCACTTCTCCTATCTTCCTCAATATTTTATATGGCCCATAGAATTGGAGCTTAATTTTTTTTTATCCACTGACTTTGAGTGATGATTGTTTGTATGGTTGCAACCTTGAAAAGACCAAATCTTTGATCTCAAGTTTCCATTCAATTCCCTTTCTATCCACATACACCTTTTATTGGTTATGTGCTTGGTTGACGTTGTCCTTAAGTGCATTCATGATATCCATAATTTTTTGTATGAAATCCCTAAACCACAGTACACAGTTCTCTGAAGGATGTTGTTGTGTATCCATATAATGTTGGGAAGGGTCTCATCCCTATAGACATATGGTAGGTGGTGTTGTAGCAATACTCCACCAAATATAGTCACTTAATCCATGCATTCTGATGCCCTGTGACATAGTTTCTTAAATACCCTTCCAACCATTTGTTGACAAGGTTTGTGAATGATAACTAATGTTGGGAGTTAACTCTATTCCAACTAGTTTGAATAGCTCCTACTAAAATAGGCTAAGGAAACGACTGTCTCGATCACTCACAATGTTTCAGGGCAGTCCATGCAATCTGAAAACTTCTTTAAAGAAGACTTCGGCCACATGGGGGGCTCTAAATTCTATTGATATAGCCATGAAGTGTGCATATTTGGTTAAGCGATCAACCACTACATAGATGCAGTCTTTTCTTTGTACCTTAGATAGCTCCGTTATGAAGTCCATAGATATGTTCTCCCATTTTTGATTGGGTATGGGTATGGGTAGGGTTGGAGTAGTCCTATCGGGTATGTATGTTCCTCTTTGTTTCTTTGGCACACCATACACTAATACATCTCCCTTGAGGCCTTTCCATGAGAACCTCTCTCTAATCTATTTGTAAGTCTTGTAATTCCCTTGATGTCCAATCGATGGATTGTGATGTATATCCGGTCCTTGTAAAGAATGAGGTCATCAATAACCCGGTACCATCCAATGCTTCAAAAACTAAATTACTATATAGAACAAGCTTTGGCTAGATTATATTTTAACATGAATTAGTAAATCTATATGCTATCTTGATACTAAAAGCTATATAGAATACAGATAGCAACTATTCATGTCTTGCTCTAACATATCGCATTCTATAGCTAGGCTTGGTTTGTTTAACTTAAACAAGTGTCTTTATCATGATTGGTTTTATTCTAAGTTATTGGAACCGCCCTAGCAGCCTTGGAATCGGGTCCTAATTCCTTACGGATCCTGGTCCAAGCCTGGTCCCCCGTGGATTCCACCCGAGTTCCTCCCAGACAGCTGGGTCTCTCCTGACATCGTTCTTGTTCAGCTATCTATTGTGCCTCGGAATTCACAATAATGAATATCCGTCCGTTAAGGGATGTAAATAGTTAGATCCCATGTTTTCAGCTGTTTAGGTAGAGCCTATTAAAATTATATCGATTCTTCTTCCACAACTGGAGAAGGTGGGACTCCCGTAACATGGAGCGTAGGTGTGATGGTCCTATGGGCGTATCTAGCCATTTTTATTATAGAAAATTATATGTATATATAGATAAATTGTTAAAAAATATATAAAAGTATAGAAATATCATAATAAAATAAAAATCAAATTTACATATAACAACTCTAAATAAGTCGGTCAACTTTAAGCCTTGTCATGGAGAGAGACAGAATTCTTACATAATGAAAGGACCTTTTTAATGTGTTATAGGTAATGCTTGCAATTTGTTTTTGTTTTTTCTCTTTAAAATCGTGAATGGACAAACTTTTTATAAAAAGATATTAAAATTGTGGAAGGTTACATATTTTAACGATTATATAATTATATTTTATAATTTTGATGTTTGAACATATATATAATATATGTATATATGTGTGTGTGTGTGTGTGTGTGTGTGTGCGGATATTCCCGTACCCATACCCAAGGGAAAAAAAAATTGTCGATTTTGTACCCATATCCTTATCCATACCTGTATCCATACCCAAGGGTAAAAATGCACAGTTCATAATAAAACATAATTTATGATCAATTTAAAAGCAAAAACTTATTTCACTTGTATTTGCAATTACTGGAACTAAGCAATTGTGAATAGCCTATTGTGTATGGTACACTGATGTAGTATGGCAATGAAAACAACTACATCTCGATCACTGGTAGAATCATGTTCCCCCTTGGACAATAGCTATTCCTCTGTAAGGTTTCTGAATGACTCTGAAAATGCAAATCTCACACTCAATAAGGTAGAAAGCGTAGTATCAAGGATGCAAAATTTTCTAGGTGCAAGATCAATATAGCAAACAAATACTAATTAAATTTTTTAGGTGCAAGATCAATATAGCAAACAATATTCTCTTTGATAAACATCTTTTACTGATACATGACCTAACACAATCCATATGACATAATTTCTTATGATTAAAATTAGATGGCATAGATAATTCCCCAAGGAAAAGAAAATGAAATAAATTTTCAGAATAACATATGAAGAGGACTTAATTAATCTCCTTTCTTTCCATGGTTTGGCTCTAAGTTGTTGATCAATTAACAAATAGACCCCTCTTTAAAAGGGAGTTGAAGACCTCATGTTCAAATTTCATCTATCTACACTAGCACAAGTTTACAATAAACAAAGTGATGATAAGGGACATTTATGCCATCCAAATGTTGCATTGCAAAAATATCAAACTTGACAAAGATATTTTAAGAAGAAAATGTGCATTAAACAAATCTTCATCAATACATTGTGTAACCATGTCAAATCCAATGATTTGTCGAACTATGTGCCTACATCCTCCTGATGTTGTACCTTTCTTTCTCCTAAAATTATCCCACGGTCCCTTTCTCAAACTCTGCATTGGCTCTATTGTAGTCATGGAGGAGGATGCTCTGTACATTCTTCAGCTCATGCCTTTGACGCAATCTGGAAATTGGTACTTCATCAACCTCTTTTATTGGCTCTATCCATAATTCTTTGGCAAGGCCTGCTTAACTCTCAAGCTTTGTCACCAAGCCAAAACCCAAGGAGGTACAGGTTTGAAACTATATGTTTTAGATAAAGTTAAATGATCCCCTTGTTCTTTTAAGTGTCTAAAAATGGACAAGCATAAAAGGCAAGTTCAATATGACCCAATGGCCCAACACACAACCCAAGTGGCATATATAAAACCTCGTCTCAACTAATTCAAACTTGATGGAAGTACTAAGTTGACCTATAGGACCTCCTTGACTTATATTGTATGCTTTTTGATCATTTACCAAGTATTGGTGCTTCATCACTTTTGAGAATCTTATTTTTTTATTGTTAATTAACAGATCACATCTTATACATCAGATTGCCCCTTTGCCAAATGCAAAACCACCTTTGATGATTACATTTTTGGCAAAACCAGCAATCCTATTCATTTATTTTACCTATGTGAATCTTTTGCATGTGTCATTCTTGCACTAATTTTGGCTCAAAAACTCTAGATCAATTCATTATTGAGTGCACCCAATGTAGGAGAGATTCACTTAACACTTATCTTTCTTATTTATAGATCATCCATTATTTAAAATCTAGAAAAATATCATAGAAGGGTCTTTCACTGATTTATTTTGGAGAGCCAATTGCTTTTGTCTTCCACCATTGGTGAACAGCAGCATGTATAGTCTTGACTCTTCATGTTCATAAATCACACCAGATTTCCAAATTTCTAGTAGGTTTTCTACAATGTCTACAATTGCCCAACAAAGCCATAATTGTCAATACCAAAGCCAGAACAGCATCTAAGCTCTTGAGTCTTCAGCACCACCTCTCTTTTACTTTGTTCCTGGTCTTTTTCACCTTGCTTTCATCAAAATGAGCATTCATAGCAGACAGGAGATACTAGATAGCTGGGTCCCTAAAGACCACTACACCATCAACATTACAAACCTACATCTACGATCTTCATTTATCGAAAAGTGGGATTCCTTCATAGTAGTTTTCAATTAATATCATTTTCATAGAATAGAGAATAGTTGTTAGAGTGGCTACCTTATCACTCTGAAATTGCAACATTCATTTGTAAGTTCTAGATTTAAATTAGCTTTAGTTTATTAGCTTAGATTTGTTTCTTTCTCTACCCTTTTATTGATCAAAACAGCGGCACTTTGTACTTAAGGACCCATGAAATTAAGTAGACAAGGTCAACATGCAATTCATTTCTCCTCAAACAAGACAATAAGCAAACCAATAAACAAAAGGTAAATAAGAATAAAATATTTGTTTTACCAGCATTGTCATAAAAATCAGCAAAAACTTGTATTTTACATCAATTAATAAAAGCAACATTTTGATTGAAAAAATATAAAAGGTAGGAGTTAAATTGTTTAATCATTGCTTGTTTTTGTATATATGTTTTCATAAATCTTGTTCAAATTGCAATTGAAATGAAAAATAGAGAAGACTTCTTTGTTGATTTTAATATTTAGAATTCATTTGCAAGGATAAAATAGTTTTCTTCATTCCTGCAAGTCATTCTAAAATACAAAAGGGCAAAAAATTGTTCTTTTAACTATTTTATCCAAATAAATTGTATTAGATAGATCCCATTAGTTTGCATATCAAAAACATATAGAAAACATAACAAAAAAATAGTTTAACCTCGTCATTTCATTTAATCTTGTTTGTTTTAACTTTTACTATAATTAAAAGCATTTAAAATCAACATTAGAGTAATCTTAAATCACTAATTTGCATTTAGAATAGTTGCAAACATTCATTGTAAACACAAAAACAAAACAAATAACTTGTGAGACCTTTTCCTCATTCAAGCTAAGCAAGCTTATAAATTTAGTCAAACAACATTATGAAAATCAAATCAAACCAAAATCACAAACACTAAACTAGAATTGGAATATAATCTCTAATCATCACAAGTTTTCAAACAAAATCAACTTTTCAACAAGTAAGTACTCAAATTGCTCAAACAAGTGCCAAAACTGCCAACAAAAGCAAAACATTGAAACTAAGGATGCAACAAGGTTTCTAGTTATATTTTCTCACATGATAACACTCAACATATCACACCTATGTATGTAGAAGTTAGGAAGGATTGCATGGAGACTACTTTCAGGGAGTTGAGAGCAAATTTACCAACTCTTGGAGCTATTAAGGAAGAACACACTCGAATTCTACTACAAATTCAACAAGAGAACAAATATTGTGAGCAACTGAGGTTGCTTAAAATGATCAAGTGAAAGGTTGCCCATAACAACGCTCACTTTGAAATCATACGGCAAAATCTTGATCAACTCTGCCAAGAAGTTAACATCCCACAAATCACAACAAATAGCCATGCCACCATCATTACACACCAACTTGACGTCCTCATCATTCACAAGAAACTCCTTCCTTGTGAAGAGGGTGGCCCACCTAACCCCCCACCATTACACCAGTTGTTGTCTTGCAAACAAAAGCAGTCTGTTTATTGAATTTTTCTGATCAAAATGACAAGTGTGCCCCCCATTGATGATGCAATAGTGGCGAGTTGGATTTGGAGAATATAATTCCCCAAAGAACATCCCATATGCCAATTATACTTGCTGACTTTGCCAGAAATTTAAAAATTGTCTTTACAAAGGGCCATACTTTTGTAATGGTTGTTTCAATTGTATGCGCTTTTCTAGGGTTTCCATGTTTGATTTCGTCCCCTTTCTTTTTTGGTTTGATTTCTTCCAAGTTTTGGTTTTAGATTTTATATTTAGTTATCATAGTTACTTTTAGGCTTTAGCAACCCCGAATATTTATTGTAAAATCCTGTACTTAAGTCCTATTCACCTGCTTAGGTCATTTGTATATATTGATAAAACTTCTTCTCCCTTTCTTTCTTCTCAAGTTCATTGACTTTTCATACCAACTACACTTTGTGCTACTAGCAGGAATACAAAGTTGTCTCCTACATCAAGTATTCATTCTACGTCTAGTCCCCGCATTTGCAATGTAACTTGCCTCTTGCCGCATTCTTTAGCACTGGGACAACCAGCCAATCCCCTAACTTGGAGTATTTTGTCTTCTTGGAGCTATCATCCCTCCTTATATTTAACAGTCCTATTCACTGGAATATGGTCATTTTCATTCACTATAAAACGAAGATATTTGTTTCAATCCACAATCAAAATGATACTGATTGAACATGTCAATGCATCTAAGCAATAGAGATTTCATGCACAATACCTACTTCTAGAATTGTAAAGCGAAGATTTAACCTGTATACAATAACTAGGAGTATTTGACAGGGGCGTATTTACTTCTGTCCATTCGGATGCCTGATTAGTCGTTTGAAGATTTACAGGCATAAATAAAACCCTCTAAACAGAATATTACGTGGTTGTTCAGGGATTAACGCCGTTTGATTGAGAATCCTCGTGAGGTCATGAGGCTTTCTAGGGTTTAATCCTTAGTTTACGACTTCAAGTTCAAACTAAATTTGTTATGTAGTTGCTCATGCGTATCAATCGCAAGAGAGAGGAAATCTAAATAATGTCATTCTTACTGTTTATACTGCCATGAATTTCGTGTTTCGCGTAAACCCTAAGCCTCAACAGGTAAGATTTCCAAGAGGAAAAATAACAACAAAACATTCTGCCATGAATTAAGTCGACTAGAGCTTTAGTAACAAACTATAAATTAAAGTACCCGTTAGAAGTCGCAAAATACCTTTAATTCCCAGCGATGTTTGACCAGACCCAACGGCCATTAGAGCATGCTCGATCTGTACAAGCTTTCCCGATGGACTGTTCGCGAGCATCAAATACCACATTATTAGACAAAAATAAAATAGAAAGATTTGAAGAATGCAGTGAAGAAATGGTCCGGCTGACAGACTAACAAATTCAGAACAAGAAGAAAATATTACCTGAAAGTGGTGAGAGAAAATGAGTACTGACTATCTCCCATTGTTAACGGGTGCAGAGGAAGAAAATAGACAAGAAGGGATCAAGAAAACAAAATGAGTTGGGTCAGCGAAATGAGGATCTTAAAGAGGAGAAAGTTTTCTTCCGCCCGAAGCAAAGGAAAGTCGTCTACTTTTATGTGAACTTGAAGTCCAAAAAAGCTGAAAAAACCCCGAAATATTTAACGCCGTCAGAAAAAATTAGTGTATCTGCTCAAAATGGCAACTCCTCGAGGGGTGTTCTACTCCAACGGCTGTCTTCGGAATCTTTAAGCCTAAATTTGATGACCAAAAAGATACATTATGGCAATTTATATAGTATTGTGGTGTATATATATTTAGTTTATATATAATTTTATTTCAATTAAAGTGTGTTTTAGTGAATAGACTATATTTTGTTGCATTTTTTAATTGAAAAGTTGTTTTATGTTGTAAAAATATTATTGTGTTTTTTGTATCGTTAATTTATCAAAAATTTGTTTTTTTGTTATATCAAATCGTCTAACAAATTGTTTAATTGTAAAATCATATTAAGTATGTTATAAATGTTGTGTCGTGAATGCCTAACATAGGTGATTTCTTTGTTTAATGATTAGTGCAATATTTTTTTGATGAATATATCCTATTTAATTTTGCATTAATATAAAGAAAATAGTACAATATTCATAAAAAAAGGTAGGATGGTAAAAGGGCATACCTATGAGAGTCTAGGCATAAGGTCGAGCCTTGAAAACATTAAAATCAAAGCAAATGGGTTGAGGCCAAAGTAAACTTAAGCAACTAAAGTCATGCTAGGCGAAGGAGGATCACTATTGTCTAGTTTCCCCCAAATATCCGCAAGGGCAGAGTCATCAATAGGCTCTCAACAAGTAAGAGGATTATCTTCAACATTTTCTTCTCATGGCAACTAATGGTGGATTAAAAGTGGCGCACAAGGAAACTTGTTGGTTTCTGGTCATCTAGTGTCCCACAACAAATATTATGGATTTGATAGCAAAGAACATCCTCCATGAGCAAAGTCCTAGGGGTTCTGAGGAGCAGGACCTTGAGAGGAATAGTCTACATGGTTATCTTGCTTGGAAGAGCGGCTACAGTCATATCAACGCCCACAAGGAGAAGTGGAGATAGGGAGAACCCGAGAAACAACTTTGAGAGTATTCCCCTAATGGTTTAGGAGCTCTTATAAATGAGCCACCTCAAGTGCAACTTTGCTAGCTTGTATTTGTATTTGCATGAGCACATTAGAGAAAATAATGGCTTTAAAATATAAAGAAAATCATTTGTGTGAAGAAGTGTTATTGAATAGACTTGCATTTTTATCCTTCTAAATGCTAAAAAGAGTCTCCACCCTAAAAATGTTTCATATCTGAGCAAACTTATGAGGGAGGCAAGGCTAGTCTCCAAGTAGAACCATGTGTCATGAGACAGAATTGGGTCTGAATGGCTTGAAAAAATCATCAATCTAGTTTCAGGCTTGTTGAGCTTGTGGACAAAACCAAAGAAAGTGTTTTAAATATTTAATTTACCCACAAAAATGGTAATTGGACAGAGGAATGCCCATGTGATTCAAATAGGTCCCTATAGGAGGCCTTAGTATAGGAGATACTAAACAAAATGGGCCAACTTAGGCTCAAGAATTACATCCTAAATTCCTTGAATCCATTTTTTATAGAATTTGATAGGATTGGCATGAAAGGCAAATGGAATACACAAGAATGTGAATATTTCTCCATGGTCAATCCATTTCCATTGATATGAAGCCAACCAAACAAGTTTGGGAAGGAAAATTGTCTATAAGAAAGAGTCTCATGCCATTGGATACTAGACACATATGCTTGGCAGAAACTATCCCTCAACAAAAAGCATCCAAGCATGGGAGAGTCTAGTTGATATTCTACTCATCTTCCCAAAGGGTGAGGAAGAAATCATTAAAAAAAATGACCATTAACTAACTGTTGAGTCATATGAGGAAGAGAGATTCCCTTAAATAGAACTGTGATGTAGCTTGTGTAAGAAGATAGGCAAAACCCTCAGCAACCTAAACATGGAGAGCTAGAGTAAGCAAACATCCTTAATGGATGGACCAAAAAAGTCCAACAGATGAAGACTATTGACCAACAATGGTGATGCAAGTTGAGGCATCAACAAATCTAGAATCAATATAGATTGAAGGAATTGAAGCCCAAATCCAAGGACTTTAAGCATGACAAGAATGAAAGGTCATTCAATATAGTCACAAGCTTTGGCAAAGTTGATTTTGACAAAAATCAATGGTTGGTGAGACTGACGAGCATTCCTTCCCAAACAATTAAGATATTATACAAGATACTTGGACTTAATGAAGCATGTTTGTTCGAGTCTAATAATTTAAGTGGTAGCATAAAGCATAATTTGAGGGCAAATGCTTTGGCAGTGATTTTGTAGGAGATATCCAAAAGCATAATGGACTATCAATTATTTCTATCCTTCAAGTTTCTAATTTTAGTTATGAATTTGATATTGTCTTTTTTAGTTAAATTACCTAAGGATTCTTTATGAAGAGCTTCCAAGTAGACCATATGAAGGTCTTTGCCCATAGTTTCCCAAAATGTCTTATAGAATTCACAATGGAAGCCATCCAAACTAGGGCCTTTTTCATTAGCCATGGAAAAGGTCACTTTCTTGAGATCCTCCCAAGAAAGGAGTAGATCACAAAAAATATGTTGAGTGTTAGAAAGGCACCACAACACCACGTTGAGGCATTTTTTCAAGGAAAAGTACCTTGAGGACTATTATCCTAAGTAGTAAAGACCTTTTCATAATGATGAACAAAATCTTGGAGAATATCAAGTAATTCTTGGAGAATTTGATTACCTTCATGGATTGCTTTGATAGTGTGGTGGGTATGATGGGTCTGCAAAGCTTCAAAAAAATCCTTAGATCTACTTTATCTCCAATTTTGAGCCAATCTTGTTTGGCCTTGATTTGAGCATTGTGGGCAGCATATGCATTCACAAAATGTTTCTACTAGCGCAGATAGGCAATCTAGAATAGGGCAACGAGATTGAAGAGTTGAGCCTCTAAGGAAACAATAGCATGGTGGAGCTCCTAGATGGTGGTCTCATAAGAGAGATAGTGAAAGTAGGCTAGCTAGCACCCAAAAAATAAAAGAAACCTAGCAGTACAAGTTATTACATCATTTAACCATTATATCTTACCAATATCACACAAAGGACATGGATCAAGATTCAAGACACATTGGATATGAGAAAATGTGGCCTTGTGACTAAGAAGAGTCATGTTGAGAAATAATTGTCCCTTCATGGATTTGGGGGCCCACAATTTGCCATTCAATGCAAAAACATATATGGGAAAATGGTCAAACAAGACAACATTCACTAATGGTTCAATTGATAAAGAATAAAATTTGACAAAAGGAAAGAAGGATTGTATTGAAATTGTGGCATAATCAAGCCCTTTAAGACTTAGTCAGGATTGACTGGCAAGTTGGTTCATGTGTACCAAGGTGATTGATCTGGATCCAGGCTTGGAGTTAGGGTTGAAAAGACCCAATTTATTGTGCATACATAACCACACCTCCCTTTCACTAGCTATCCATCACATAGGCAAGGTATCACATTTATCGAGGAAAGATTCAATTCTACTTAAATTCATGCAATTCATTTCCTCATAATCATGGAGAATTAATAGTTGTTAGGATAGTTTTTTAGAGTCCTAAACCAATCTAACTCTCAAGCTTCACATGTAAATCCTAGATCCTATCAGAGTTCGAAAGCTTCTTAGAATATATAAATCAATCAATTGTTAGATCATGTCATAGTTTTCAATATAAACTAGTAAAGACTATTATCATATTTATGTATTTCTTTTGAATTTGAAATAACTGATGGAATGTTAATAATGAAATTTTGAGTTAAAGATTAAGTACTGACAGTTGAGGTTACAATACTCAAGCAAGAGCCACTTGAGGTATTATAACTCTCTTCATAGTGTAGATTATTGTTGTTAATGATAGTTAGATTATTGGTTAAATTGGTAGACTAATTGTTAAGTTAATTTCTTTGATGAAGATTGATATAATTAGCTATAAATAATTGAAAAGTTGAGTATAGTTAGTTGCAACATAGTTGAAAGTCTAGTAGAAATAGTCACTCGCGACTATTGTTGTGTCATGTTAAACATACTCTAAGACTGAGAGGGGTGAAAAGTCTTGTTTAAACACTTAAACTTTATTCCACAAATCAATGTCAACTTAACCTTAACCTTATCAATAGCAATGAAAGACAAAACAATGAATTGTGGAAAACCTAAATAGGGAAAACCACAATGAGAGCCAATTCACAATATATAATTAAGATTACAACATTGTTTTAGGTTCACTGCCAAGGAAGCACACTACTCCCCGAAGGAATTGCACGTTGAGGTGCACTACCCCAAGGCAAGATAATAGGGACTTGCAAGCTAAGACACACTGCCTTAGGGTAAGATACAAGGAACTTTCTAAGGAGACTCACTATCTCCCAAAAAGATACATGAGAATATGAATCAAGATGAATAAGCCTTCAACAAAACTACCTATAGTAATCTCCAAGAATGAAGTTGCCCTTAAATCTTTGTCTCAAGCGACCAACTTAAAAAATAGTCACCACACATTGCCTCGACTTCGCATCACACACACTACAATTGATATGATCATATGAGCTTACACGCATACTCTAATCCACACACTTCACACCACACATATCCACGCAACATATACACCAATCCACATTGATTTTATCTTCTATATATACTATCTTCTTTATTACAAATATCGATTAGGTCAACCAAAATAGAAAACAAGCATAAATCCTATTAAGTTGGCTATCAAATACAATTGTGGTGAAAGTGGTCCAATCCAAGAGATAGAGAGGACCTAAAAGCATCATATCACATCTTTCTAAGTTGCCTCAAACATTTCACATGCTAGCACACATTCTCCAAAGCAGGCAATAAGGTAATGTGTAGATAAACCATGTAACACAAAACTAGTTGGCCTAAAAACATATCTTCAAGATGAATAAACCCAATGTGGATCCCCATACATCAAAAACATACCAACACAACACAACTGATACAAAACACTTCATTCCAAAGAGTCTGAAGAAGTAGTCATGAACATAACACCATTATCAACACTTTCAGACAACAATGACACCTGAAACTTGAAGTGAGACACAAAACAAACATGTCCTCCAAGCCACAACACCCAAAACATCAATGCAAAGAAATGTGAACCACTTCCCAAACCAATCTTACAAACAATCAGATTGTCAACAAACTAAAATCACCAACCATATTAGTTGCAACACCATGGACCTAAAAAGATAGTAGTACAATTTCCACAAAGTATACACATTATGTCTAGATCCATAGGACAATAACATCAAATGCAGAGGAATGCAAAGCATTGTTCCAAACTTTTTTTAGCATACTTTCTTGCAACAACTTACTCCCTCAAACTTCCAAGGACTAGAATGTCCCAAAAACACAATCTTCTCACTTAGAAACAACCAAGAGATATAACCACCATTCTATAGCATACACAAGATCAACAACAAAAAATTCCATTCTATTGCCACACTTCTAATCCTCATCTTAATGCATCTCAATACATCTAATCCTTGTCTTAATATTCCTCATCTCATAGTATCTAATCCTCATCTTAATATGATATCATCTTTGTTCTCAAACATGAGCATCGACATCATTATTATCATAGAAAAATATCTTCATTATCACTGCCTTGATTGCAACATTACCATCATCATACATGGTGAGATGTCAGCATCCACCAGATGATGAATATCCATCCAAGGACATCATCAACAACATCTTTGCATAGCTACATAATTGACAAAACAATTATTATCATCAATACCATGCAAGGACAAGTATGAACACCAAAAGTCTCCACATCACACATCTGATAGAACAATTCTCAATAATCATTATTAGCATCACACACCAAAGCATGAATCATCTGCATTACCCATTCATTTGATATTTTTCACTTTGCATCAAAGACAACTCCCAGCACAAACATAACATATTGAATGTAGACATTAACACCAAGAGGGTGGATATCCACAACAAAGAACAATTTCAACCATCAATCCACTGTAGTGACAACACTAGTCAACAACCTCTGCAATCATCATACATATTTACTTTTCTAACAAGTAGTGATAACATCTACCACAATCTCCCATAATCTTGATAATCCATCATATCATATCATATGATCAATGACAACACGCAACATCATCATCACCTTTACACCAACCAATCACCATGTCATTAATGATAACATAGAAGTTGAGGATTAACATCAATGACAACACTTAGTCATCAATGACAACAACTGCCAAAAATCAAAGACAACACATATTGTCAAACATCAAGTTGGCATCAATGACAACACATAGTGCCAACATGTCATTAATTAGTTACCCGCAACAACTATTGTGTAGCTAGAATTACTTTCAACAATGTTATGTTTTCAATTAAGTTTGTTGCTTTCAATTAATTTTGTATGCACAACTAATAGAATAACATAAGGACTCTTTAGTTGCACAAATAGTGCCAACATTGTCCAAGAAAATACATCCCTAGTTAATAATTAAATGAACCCCTCTAATATAATAGGTTTCTTGATAAGGGATTTGTTGGTTTGTTGATCAATATGCATAATTTTTTTGCATCTATCTATTAAACTTAGAAGAAGTTAGTTAGTATTGTTGACCTTGCAGTTTACAACTATAGACTAGCTAGCCTCATCCTTGGAGGGGGATGGTAAGTCCATAGAGGCTGATGGAGTTGGTTTAGAGTATTGGACAACCAATTAGTGATCCCTAATTTTGTAGTTGGATGCTTGACATAGATATCAAGTATTTGGGAGTAACAAGACTCTCTAATTTAGATATCCATAGTTTCCTTGAAGTCTTTTGAGAGGTCAATGTTGGCATAGATCCAATGATTATGGCAAGCTAATTAAAAAAATTTGGGCTTAACATAAGCTATTGTATCCACTGAGGCTACTATTTCCAAGACATAAAATGCAAAAAGGACATAGATAAGTCGGGGAACTGAACCTAAACTAGGAGATGAAGGGACTATTCATCCATGATAGAAAACTCACGAGTCCAGGGTTTGAAAATAAGTAGAGAAGATAGACAAGCCAAGAAACCTAACTAAGAACAACTTTGGCACAATTTGCTTCGAAAAAGAAAAAAATAAATAAATAAACCCTTAGAAAAGTTTTGCACGACAACTAGTCAAATACCATGTAGGGTCCAAGATTTGGACAGAACAATTCACCTACCAATATTTTCATAAACCAATTATTACAAAATATGTAATTATTATAGAAAAAATTGTCCAAGGAAAGCTAACCCTAATCGCAACCAACTCCTCCATCATATTACACAAGTAGCCCACTTTTAATTTTTATTCTTAAGACTCCCATTCTACCGCACATGGAGGTATCTCATTTTGATAAATATAATGGGAAAGATGACCCTAACACACATTTGTCAATATTTACCACTTCATAAAATAATTTTATTCTTGAGGATGCCCTTCTTGCAAAAAAATCCCTAGGTCCTTGAAAGAAACAATATTTTGGATTGGTTTTTCTCTTTGCCTAATAATTCAATTAACAATTTTTCACAATCGGTTGATCAATTTTTGCAACGTTTTCAAAATAATATCAAGCCACAAGTTATATTAACTGATTTAGTGCATTGTAAACAAGGTGTACAAGCAAAAGTGATTGATTTTATTGGTAGATATCAAACATTTTATTCACAAAAATTTTATTCTCTTCCTAAAGTTGATGTTCAAAGAGTTTTTATTGGTAATTTACAACCACATATTAGAGAGAAGATTTTGTTTATGAAATTTTCATCATTTACACACTTGTACATGACACTTCACGATTATCAACTTTTAGTAAGTCAATATGAAGGTTCTTCATCTATAACTCTACTTGACAAATTCAAAGAGACACCTCAAAATTGTCAAGGATTTTTATTTTATTTTTAAAAAATAATATAGCTTCATTAATACAAATACCCATTCTTCTAATAAGAGTGGAACTCAAGTTACAACTATAACAACTCCTATTATAACTCATTGTTCTTCTAGATGAGAGAATCACAAGTTTACACAACTTTCTAAGTTCTTATATTCAATGATCTACTTCAATTTTTTAACAATGATTTGATTTAACTTCCCCCCATCCATCCTATAGATATTTCCAAACCTTTACCTGCTTCATTTAACCCAAAGGCCTTTTTCCAATATCATCATACTCTTAGATATGATATTGAGTGATGTATGCATCTTAGACATGAATTACAAGGCCTCATTTATTTTAATTTCATATAGGTAGATAGTGTGAATGATAAAAGGAATAAATCTAGAGCACCTCCTAATCAAAACTTGCAAATCTTTACCAATCATTTGCCTTCCCATTCCACAAATGTTGTTAAGCCAAGTTTTGATTATGCAAACATGGATTATCAAACCAAACAAGCTAATGTCCCAAACAAGAGAAACCTAAACATAAACTTGAACCTAATATCACCTTTACCCAAAGTGATAACTCAATGCATGCACATGATGGGACATTATATATTATTGCTAGAGTCAATAAAAAAACAAACATGGGGTGCTTATTGATCCAATATGCATGGTTAATGTGGTTATAAAGGAGTTTCTTTAAACATATGACTTATATCAATACACATGATAAATTTGAAGTGTTCATTAAGGTGTGTTACGGTTTCACTTGTCCCACCATAGGTTTCATCACTCTACAAGTTAAAGTTGTATCTAAAATATTAGATGTTATTTTTACCATTATCCCTACCTCAAATTGATTTTGAGTTAATTTGGGTCAATCATGGCTCACCTCCATGGAGGCAGTACATTTTTTAGTACATAAGTGTTTGAAGTTCCTATTTGAAGAACAAGTGTAAACTATATTTCATAGTGGGTTTTAGCCCTTGTCTAGATGTGAAAACTTTACACCTAATTAATTTTAGCCTCAACAACCTCAACCCATTAAACTTCATGAAGATAACATGTTCCTCTCCAATATAAAATTTTTAAGCCAAGAAAATAGCTAAGTTATCCTTAGGTAGTTCCTCGGGATCCACTTTGACAGCTACTCCTAACAATCCTTTAACGTCTATGGATATAGAAGTAACTCTTCTTATCTCACAGGTAACAAGTGAATCACATCCTCAATCGATAATCCTCCCTCTTCTTAGAGTGTATAGTGTATATTTTATTGTTCCACCTCCACCATCCTATAAAGGACAATGAGGCACACACCTAGCATCATCTATACCTTCTCCTATCTCACAATCTTTAGAGGTTCCTTTTTTTACTCCTTCTAGTGTTATACCAAAGGAAGAAAAATAATTGATGTTGATTGATACCCAATCTCCTTCTATAGAAGCTTCAAATCATAATCGACAAAATTGTAGAGTGAGATAACACCAACAAAGACAAAGTGTTTAGCATCATAATCTTGCTACAAGAAGTGAGTCTTCCTTTAAGCAATTAGATGTTAATTTGGCCTTGCCTCTTCAACCTTCCTTATCGTCATCCACTCCTAGAGATGATCCTTACCTTACCTAATCTTGTTGAAAGTTGAGGTTGTCAATTCTAGGGGAGTCTTCTCCTCCTCCCCCTATTAAATCACCCGTGATAATAAATTTGCATGATGATTTTGATAACACGATTGAAAATAATGAAAATGATGATGAATTGTCCTTGATATTTTATAAAGCACTAACTCTAGCTACTAGTGACACACATGGTGATCCACCATTAGAACATGGTTCATATTGAAACTAGACATAGCTCCATGTATTGTACTAGCCATAACTCTTTTATCATCTTTCTTACCATCTCTTTATAACGACGAGCAAGATTGGGAGGCATATGATTTGCTAGACTAGCTCATTCATGCACTACCTCTTCATGTTCATTTGTTTACTTGTATGTAATGCAATTCCTTATGATGTGTACTAATTGTTGTGTATTTTATATTTAGGCTCTATTTGGATGACCCTCAAGGATTCATTGGCACAAGGATACAAACAGACAAATCCTATTGTGACATTCCTCTATTTACATCTTTATTCTTCTATATGTCATTGTTTTGGTGGGTAAAGTTAGGGTTTCACCAAATAAGATAGTAAAACCACGAATCTCACCAAATTAACCAAAAGATTGAAAAGGAGGGGTAAATTCAATAGATCTAGCCACAATCCAATTAGGAAAAGGGCTAAGATATGATTGATAATGGAGTAATAACAGTGGATGGACATACAACAAATTAACCTCATACAACTTTTAAAACTCCGCTTCCAAACTATGAGAAAGGTGAATCATCAACAACGAATAATGATAAGGGTAAAGCGAAGGTAAAATATGCTCATACATATGAAAATGTGGTAAATGTGATTGTAGTTAAAGAAAAAAAAATCAAGAGCATGCTCATGCTATCACAAGAAGCAAAGCCAAAGTTGTTTTGTCAGGTCCTACAACAAACACATCATCCACTATCAAACAATACAGTCTAGTGGAGCAATTGCAGAAAACACCCGCACAAATATCCATCTTAGAATTATTAAAGCTTTCACATGCACACAAAGAAATTCGTTCATTTCAATAATCCCCTTTGATTAATTAATTCAAATTAATTAATTCCCCCATCAAATTCATTTCATAATCCCATAATTAATTAAAACAAATCAATTTATGAGTTGTTGAAATTAATTAGCCTTTTCCTATTATTTGAATTTTTAAATTCAAATTCTCCTAACTTCTAACCACCTAACCTAACCCCTTCTAAACCTAACCCATTCCATCCTAACCACCATGTCCCCTTTCCTTGAACACTTTTCCCTCTCATGAGCAAAGCTTTGTGACACTTGTCACTAAGTGTTCCCTTTCATCCAACCTCTTCTGGAAGCTTCTTGACACTTGTCACCATGGAGATGACATTGTCCCCTTTCATCCAACCCCTTCTCCTACCAACCTCCAAATGTTCCTTTTAATCCAACTTCTTTGCCAATCACCTCCAATTTAACCATTGATATCTTCAGACTTAATCTTGACCATTGATTCCTGCCACCTCACACCTAGCCTTGGAAATCCTATAAATAGACCCCATTTTGGAGCAACAAGGATCCCATCTCAAATCCCATCTCATTTGCATTCAAGCATTGTTACGATAGGAATATAGCTCTTAGTTTATCATTTTAGCATTGTTATCATGTTCAATTTTAGCTTAATTGCATCTTAAATCTAGCTTATTTTCTAGCATAATCATGAAATCATGTAGCTTAATCATGCTATCATTGCTAGATCATGCATCTTCATCATTTAAATCCTCCATTTAAGTGTATTCAAGTCACTGGAATTTGCATAACCAGATCTGAGAGCAAAATTCATACTCACATTTACTAGGAGGCAATAGATCGATTAGCTATGGTTTTATCTTTCGTTGATTAATTCTTTAACCATTGCTTGTAATTATTTATTGAGTGTTTTGTGTTGCAGCTGCAGGTATAATAGGTACACACTTCACAGGCACAACAAGTGTTATTGCATGTTTTGTATGTGACTATTGCCTTGACTTGCCTATGTTTGGGGGCATTTTATTGTTGTAACATGCTTATCTTTGAATCTATTCTACCTTACATAAATTTCTCTCAGTTGGCATACATAATCACTTTAAGGTGGGGGCATACATTCCTCTATGTGTTTCACTTCGTGTACACTCTACGTGATTGGTTGTACACTTTGATCATACACCATGAACTTGGTTTTGTCTAAACAACACCTTTTATAGTATCCTATCAAGATTACCTAGCAAACAAAGAGTTTTTATTGGCCTTGTAATATTTGTTGGTGAGAAGTTCACCTAGCATTATAACACAACTTGATAGCCCTTGTGAGACCTTCACTTGTGCACAATTCACCTAACATAATGGATCTTTCTATCCTTGTAAGTCCTTGTGGATATAGATCCTAGTAAGCATATGAGGATATTACTAGTTCTATATATCATGTTTTGTGTGTTTTTAACATGACTCCTAGTAAGTATCTAAAGATCTTACTAGTCCTAGATGGCATGCCTTATCTTTTTAATATGAATCCTAGTAATTTTTTTGTGTGGATCTTACTAGCCACATCAAATAAGAGTATGCTACATCATCTTTTAATAGAGCAATTCATTGGTCAAATAGTCCATATCGTAGATAGCTTAAATTGACAGTAACACATGACAACATTTCATGGTGTTGCAACTAAGATAAAGACCAAAAAACTTGATCTTGCGAGCTTGCACAAACCATAACTCTCAAATAGGGTTCTTTGACACCATTTGATCTTTATTTAGGGAATTCATTAAGATCTCCTAGTACAAATGAAGTAATGTCATTGATAGAGTGTGCTCATGCGCTAGCCATAAATTTTTTGGTATTAGTGCTATTTATTGAACACACCTTAAGACTAAGAGGGGGGGTGAATAAGTCCAAACCATAAAATACTTCACTTAAACTTCAAACACAATCAACTTATCCTTAACTTTATTGTCAACAATGAAACATGGAACCACAAAACACAATGCACAAGATAACACTAGATTTATGTGGAAAATCCTAAATAGGGAAAAACCATGGTGAGAGTCAACTCACAATATATATGAAATCATTACAAATCTATTTTAGGCAACCACTACCAAGGAAGCACATTGCCACCTAGAAGACTTGCAAGCTGAGATGCACTATACTAGGGTAAGATACAAAAGTACTTGCAGGATGAAGCTCATTGCTCCAGAGCAAGATACAAAGGACTTGTATGTTGAATCTCACTTCTCCAGGGCAAGATACAAAGGACTTACAAAATGAAGCTCACTGCTCCAGAGTAAGATACATAATTAACAAATCTCTAAATTATAAAAACTAGGTCTTTCTCCAATTGTGAAGCTATCCTTGAACCTCTGTTACAAGACATAAACTCCAACAATAGTCACTACCACATTCATTGTCTTTGCATGACAACACCCTACAAATGATATGATCATGAAAGCACTTTCACATGAAACACTTTGCTCAACACTTCATTATCTTCACCACCACTTAATTCTCCTTTGAAGATGCCCTATCACACTAATTTGATCTTCTATATATACCATCTTCATTACAAACATCAATTAGGTCGACAAGAACAAGGGACAAACATAGGTCCTATCAAATTGGCCACCAAAAATGATTGCAGTGAATGCAGTCCAATCCTGGAGATAGAGTTGATCAAAATGCATCATGATAAACTTCTTTAAGTAGATCCAAACCATATACATGTTAGTGCACATCATCTAAGATCGACAAAAAGATAACATGTAGATGAACAATGTAGAACATAACTAGTTGGCCCAAAATACATCATCCAAATGAGATAACTCAATATGAATCCCAACACACCATAGGGAGGACCTAAACACAACTCAAAAAACTCTCCAATGTCAGTAGCACGAGTTGGAAAACAAAATTTTGTCAACTAGATAACCATAGTTATCCATATACACTACTGTAGACACCTAAAACTTGCACAATTAATTAAATGAATTCTATTCATTTAATCATCATTTATTCATCTATTAATTAGACTAAGGTTTAATTAATATCCCTATTCTTCCAATTAGCCTATTAATCAAATTAAAAATTTGATTAAAATCCTTTTCTTGTAGCCTAACCTATTAATTAAACCAAGGTTTGATTAAGTACTCTTTAGCCATTTAATTGAACAAATCTTATTTATTTAATTAAAACCCCCCTTTTCCCTTTTAAATTATTTTACATTTGATTAAAATCCCTTTGCATTTAAATAAATCATTATTTATTTGTGAATAGTCCCCCCACTTGCAAAATCCTACAAATGCAAGTTCCCTTTTGGCTAAAATAAATCTTTTATTTTATCTAAAAATGCCCATTTCCCTCCACTTGCATTCTCCTACATTTTCCATTAGCATGCTAATATTCTTCTAGAACCCTTCTAATTCCTCATTAACTAGCCTAATTCCTCTAATCATGTCACATCCCTAAATTTGGGGGAGTCACTTCTCCAAATTTGGGGAAAGTCTTAAAAATGTGTTGAAGACTTTACCTTCTTCAACAAGTTAACTTGTCGAGTCTTTCAAACTTGTAAGTCTCTTACAAAATCCTTGAAGGTTATCTACCTTCCAACAAGTTAACCTCAAAAGTCTTCAAAGAGCATTTAATGCCTCTTACGAGACATCACCCTAGCCCATGATGGTTGTCCCTTTGACCATCCCTCAACTTTGCACAAGAGTTTACCTCTTGGACAATAGCATGCTCCCTTGGATAATGGCATTATCCAATGATGTCATCTCTTGAGGTTATCCCTAATGCTTACTTAGCATCTAATGCTTTCTTAGTGTCCCTTCAAGCCATCTCAAGGTGACATTTGTCAACTTGGGATTGGATTGAATTCCCCTCATGGATTGATAACTTTCAATCCTAGCCCTTGTTAAGATTGCTCAATCTTGGCCATCCATTTCTCTATTTTCTCTATAAATAGAGCCTCTTTATTCACTCTTAAGGATCTATCATCTTGTGCATCAAACTTATAGTCATTTGGTAGGTTATCAAGGAGCTCAATTTGTCATCTTAAAGCACTTAGATCATCTTAGTTGCATGCTACTTTAGCTTTCATCATGTTGATAGTATCATGCTACCTTAATTCATAGCCATTGTATATCAATTTCATACAAATCCCCATGTTAGTTTAATTATCACACCTAAGCTTTCAATTTGGAACCAATCTTAGTCTCATATCTTGCATTCCATCTTGCATTTCATCTTTTCATATCATTTGATCATCTAGCTAGGATCTTAGTTGCATTCATTTTGATGTTGGAATATCCTTCAATCTCATTCTTTAGGTTGACATCTAAAAGATCAAGTGCTCTTCCAAGTGAGAGACACCTTGAATCTTGAAGATCTTTGGAGATACAGGAACATGAGACGTGCTTGGGGTTCTTGATTTTGAAGCTAACTTAGTTTAGTTTCTATTTTGATTCCTAGTTCTAACATTATGTTTCATGTGTCTGTTTGATGTTGTTTGATTCTCTTTTGCAGATTCCACACTTTCCAGCACACATTTTTGTCGCCCACCGTGGGGCTTGACCCCTAAATTTATCAAATTTCTAACATTTTTGCGCAGGTCCGCCCAAGAAATCTTACAAAATCTTCTAGTGCATACGTTGTATGTTGCAGCGCATTTGGTCTATGTTATAGCGCATACACTCCCTGTTACAATGCATTTGAAGTACGACACAATGCATACATTCTCTGTAATAGCGCATTTGCATCCGCAGGGTTGCAAATTATGTCTTCTATCCATTTTCTGGTTCTGACAGTTTAGCACATTTACTGCATCTTTTAGCGCATATGTTGTACGCTGTAACACATTTACTCTCTGTAGTAGTGCATTCGCACTCTGTAATAGCGATTTTTCATAGAGGCAAAAATTTTGTAATCTTGTTTGGCGAATTAGGCTTGTCTATCCCACCAAGTGATTGGGATTTTCACTAACTTCTTTTTTGCAGGTTTCTAACAGTTTCTTGCAAATTGGAGGAGTTAAAATTAGGATTTTTTATTTCTTTTTAGCTTTCTATTAAAGTTGGTTAAAAAGAATTCATATTTCCTTTGGTAAAAAGAACTTCACATTTTCAATTTGGTGCTTTAAAAGAAATCACATTTGTTTTTGGGCTCTTAAAAGAACATCACTTGCAAAGGTAAAAAGAATCACAAATCAAACTTGGTTTTCTTGCAAGTTAGGAGCAAAAGCACTTCAAATTTGGGCTTAAAAAGAACAACTACTTTCATTTCTTGCAAACATAAAAATCACAATCAATCTTTATTTGCAAGTTAAAAAGAATGATCAACTTGTCCCTTTTTGCAAAATCGATTTACTCTATAGCAACGTGCTTTCATTTTATTGACCAGGATTTCACTTTTCTAGTTAGAAATCATTGCTATGTGGGACTAAAAAGAACACCATGTTTGATTGGAGCAACATTTCCAATTAGGACTTAGAAAACAATTGATTTGAAAGGGTAAAAAGAACTTTGTGTGCTCTGTCTTGAGTGGTAAGTATATGCTCTCCCCTTAATTGGATGACCAAAAAGCCAAACCTATCTTTTCATGCTTTATTTACTTTCAAGCAATTAAAAAATTTAGAGGGCCTGCCTTCCCGAATGCCTTGAGGGGGCTAATGAGAAGGGTACGACCCAAGTGGGCAACGGCTAAAGCTAAGTTTACCAACCCACTATAATCAAATGTGGAGGCTGATGAAAATCCCCTCCAATGAAAGTGTGTATTTGATAGCTTTCCCCTAGTATCCTTGAGATGTGAAAAGCCTTTGTTATAAAGGTTGGGAAGCCTCTTAACTGAGTTTATCATTTGTTGTGATGAACGAAACCTATACTATGAACCATAGAAGTAGAAACCTTGAGCCAAGTCAATTGCCATACATTGGCAATATCATAGTGCAAGGGTGGGGAAGAATCCGCCCCCAAAATCACTCACCATACATCTCCCAAGATAACTACCCAATTGAGGAGCAATCCACTTTGGGTTCATTTCTAGAAAAAAGGCAAAAAAATGGGCGCCCCTTAGGGGGTGACACAGTTGTTTGAGCTGAAGGAGTATCGAGCTATGGGCTATGATATTGTTGATGACCCTTGAATAAAGAGTCTACTTGGTGTGTCTTATTTGTATCCAAACGAGTGAAAACATCGAGGAGTTGAACACATCGTCAAAGAACATACATTAAATGTTTAACATTAGGATGACCATTGTCTTCATGTGTGCTATGTATTCTTGTCACAAATGATCAAACATCTTGCAAAGTATCAATCAACAAATAAAAAAAATCAGTTCAAACAAAGGAATCATAGAGTGGAGAAGTTTACAAATCCAACAAAGCACCTTTTGAGGTGGTTATTAACTTTTCAACTATCTTTAGGCAAGACTTTCATCCAACAAGATTAAGGGAGTATCAAACCAAGTGATCAAGAGTTTATCATCCAACTATCTCAACGACAACAATACCTAGCTAGGTATTCAAGTTAGTCGAATCAAGTTTCCATATCGGGAGACTTTATCCATATCATTGGACGTGCTTTGTCATAGGGGCCTATCGAACAAACCCTCTATTCAAATTAGTAAGTTTGAGTATCTAAAATGAAGTATCCATCAAGTCAACAATATCAACCTACCCAAACCGAAACTTTGATCACTCATGTGACCATCCCTTGTCACTTGAAAAAGAAGAAGCTTATTCAAAGGAAATGAGTCCTGGCCTAAATCAAGATCAAGATATCATGGATCTCCAATCTAATCCCATTTTTTATCAAGATCCCACCTATCAAGAATCTTATGATGATCCCCTAAGACTTTGGTATTCCATCCACGATGATCCCCTTTTATCTCAAGAGCAGAGTCCCATTCAACATCCACGTCCTAAGCAAGAGCATGATATCCCTTCTATCTCCTTCACTAATCTAATTCAAAATCATGAGAAAAGCACAAACTCAAATGATCCTACTCCAAGTCAAGATCAAGATCAAGGAATCCTTTCATCCTCCAAATCCATTTTAGGTCCTTTCATTCCAAAGACAAACTCTTCATCCTCCAAATCCATTTTAGGTCCTTTCATTCCAAAGTCAAACTCTCCATCCCTTCCATCCATCTTGGGTCCTTACCTCCCTCTGTATACACCTAAAAATGGTCTGAAGATAATTAATTGAATAAGCAATTATTTAATTAATCTCCCTCCCCAATTTAATTAAATTCATCAACAATTTGATTAAATACCCCCTTTCCTCTGCTTATTAATAAATTTAAGGATTTATTTAATAGGTTCATTTCAATAATCCCCTTTGATTAATTAATTCAAATTAATTAATTCCCCCCATCAAATTCATTTCATAATCCCGTAATTAATTAAAACAAATCAATTTATGAGTTGTTGAAATTAATTAGCCTTTTCCTATTTTTTGAATTTTTAAATTCAAATTCTCCAAACTTCTAACCACCTAACCTAACCCCTTATAAACCTAACCCATTCCATCCTAACCACCATGTCCCCTTTCCTTGAACACTTTGCCCTCTCATGAGCAAAGCTTTGTGACACTTGTCACTAAGTGTTCCCTTTCATCCAACCACTTCTAGAAGCTTCTTGACACTTGTCACCATGGAGATGACATTTTCCCCTTTCATCCAACCCCTTCTCCTACCAACCTCCAAATGTTCCCTTTAATCCAACTTCTTTGCCAATCACCTCCAATTTAACCATTGATATCTTCAGACTTAATCTTGACCATTGATTCCTGCCACCACACACCTAGCCTTGGAAATCCTATAAATAGACCCCATTTTGGAGAAATAAGGACCCCATCCCAAATCCCATCTCATTTGCATTCAAGCATTGTTACTATAGGCATATAGCTCTTAGTTTATCATTTTAGCATTGTTATCATGTTCAATTTTAGCTCTATTGCATCTTATATCTAGCTTATTTTCTAGCGTAATCATGAAATCATGTAGCTTAATCATGCTATCATTGCTAGATCATACATCTTCATCATTTAAATCCTCCTTTTAAGTGAAGTCACGTCACTGGAATTTACATAACCAGATCTGAGAGCAAAATTCATACTCGCATTTACTAGGAGGCAATAGATCGATTAGCTATGGTTTTATCTTTTGTTGATTAATTTTGTAACCATTGCTTGTAATGATTTATTGAGTGTTTTGTGTTGCAGCTACAGGTATAACAGGTACACACTTCATAGGCATGACATCCTCCATCCACCAATCCATCACCTCAAATGATCCATAAGAAAGATCAACAAAGGCACACATCTTTGAATTTCTTTCAACCATCTATCTAAACATCTTTCCAAAACTATTCTTCCATCATTTCCTTTATCTATTTTGGGTCCTTATGTCCCAAAATTCAATTTTCCTCCATCTCTTCATCACTTCTCGAGTTGTGTACCAACACTCATCTTGAATACATTTCCATCAATCCTCACACAAATCTTCAAACATTCTATCTATTATCCAACACCTCTTTTCTATCCTTACATCCCTTTCATTCAATCCTTTGCATAAATTCATCATATGTGAAATAGGCATTTGTGTCATTTTGTCACATGCTTTCCCATGCTCGAATCTCATGTTCAGTCCTTTTCCTAGATATCTATTCATGAAATGCTTCAGAATCTGAGGTTATTCCTCTTTAACATTTTCTTTTGGTTGGGATACACACTTAATCCAGAAGAGAACCACTTATCATATCTTGGTACCAACATCTTCTAATTACTATATCTCACACACTTATCAATTTCTCTAAATCATTGTGATCTCTTAATTGAAGACATGGCTAGTGAAAAATCTAAAATCTTGCTTCAGCGCCACTGTAATTATTAGACCCATGTAAGTTTCATTACATACAAGCCAATGCAATCAAAATAAGAAAAGAAAAAGACAATATCAAAAGATCAAAAGCATGATCAAGAAAAGAAATAACAAGAAAAGAAAAAAAAATGTAATAACAAAATGCTTGGCTATGGGAACATGCGAGTAACTCCATCGGGGCTATGGACGCCTAGCTGGAAATTGAGAAATATTTGTGATATTACAACGATAACCTCATCGAAGCTATGGACGCTTGCTGGCAACGAGGCTCTATCTAGGATGCTTTTGAAGTCAGGGTAACTCATTTAGCTAGCCAAGTTGGATTCTAAAGATTACAATGATCATATGAGCCAGAATGAACCCAATTGCACACACATGGGTAATCAAAGACTAAGTACCTTATCCAGTTTGGGATTCTTCTTCCCTTTTGAGTCTACTTCCTAGTTGCTAGATATGTTCGGTTGAATTTTTTGGAGGTTCTAAGTGTGGGTTGGGTCTCTATCTTTGAAAAAGTTTAGGAACACTTATTTAGGTGGTGCTAAATACTATGAGAATCTTACATATCACCTCTTTGCAAATGGAGACCTCTATACTTGGGGTCAAAGTTTCATCCACTCTATTCTTCATACCACATCTTCCATTATCCTTCCTCCAATATCCATTACCCTATCTAAATTTATCTAGTGCTATCTACGATCTTGCTTCACGCTAATCCATACCATATATCCTAACTATTCATTTCTTCCATCATCTATCACTATCTATGATCTTGTTTCTCCTATCTATATCCTATCTCCATCCACATCCCCTTTTCCATCCTTGATCTTGATCAAAACTAAGGACAAAAACATGATTTCAAAATGCTCTTGACGTGTCTCCTCATAAGCTACCTTTGTCTTTCTCCTATCCATTTCCACCTCAAAAGTTCAGTCATCCATTCATAATATTCCTTGTCTTGCTATACATTAGGGCAACCAAATACATCTTTCTTCTAATCCAAAAAGCTCTAAAAATCAGAAATGTTGAAAAAACTAAAAAGCAAAAAAAATAAAAAAAATTGAAAATCAAAGCATGAACGCATGGCCCATCCATCAAATCAACAATAGGAAAAATCTCGAAGTCTGCAATCAAACTAAACACATGTCTTGTTAATCAATTCATCACTCGAAATGTATCAACATCAACATGTCTTATACAGGGATAGGTACACTCGAAATGTATCAAATTGGTCTTATACGGGGTACTCACTCTTTGAAACCAGAAATTCCTATCAATCATTGAGTCTTGTTAATCAATCCATCTATCAACATCAACATCAACATGTATTATACATGGATAGGTACACTCAAAACTAGACAGATCGGTCTTATACGGGGTACTCACTCTTTAAAACCAAACATTCCTATCAATCATCGAGTCTTGTTAACCAATCCATCTATCAACATCAATATCAACATGTCTTATATAGGAATAGGTACACTCGAAACCAGACAGATCGGTCTTATACGGGGTACTCACTCTTTGAAACTAGTTCTTATCAATCATTGAACAAATCAAAACAATGACATAGATCAGAATGACTGCTAAATTTTGTTCTAGTTAGTCTTATCTTTATCAATTGATGGCGGGACATGTTTCATCTCTAAATTTATTTATTTTTAAATCAAGAAAAATACAAAAAATATTGAAAACAAATCAAAATGTGCAATAAAAACAAGTGGTGAAAACCTGGTAACATGCACTATTTGTGATAGAGCGGCTCCTCCATCTATTTGTAGATATCATATCCACCCATCTGAGCCATCACCAAAAATTCACAATTTCACTAATGCTTATCAATCCTAGACATACTTAGCATAGTCATTGTCCTTGATTATCCGAACAGTTATCTGTATCATATCCCGCCATGGCTTGGTGGTCAATGTACATATTCCATAGTAGTATCTACAGTGGGGAAAAAATCCCAACCTCGCTGGGGGCAAATCACCTTTGGGTTTCAAACAGACAATCAATCACAACAAACACATTGACACGAAAACAAGATCACGACAATCAATGGTAAAACAAAGAAACATGAACTGATCAAAACTAAACAACGAGGCATTTGCAAGATGTTTTATCCGACAAAAATATATAGGATGGAATGCATGTTTATCTATGGTTGTTTTCAATTTTTGCTTATCATATCTCCCCAACGACTCAAGGATGTCTTGAAATGAGAGAAACAAGGAAGGAGTATGATATTTTCTTTGTTTGTTGGTTGTGAGTGAAGCCTTTTTACTATGCAATTTTTTCTACGACGTGCTCCGGTGGCATATCACTGAGGACATTTCCAATTTTTAGAGGACAAAGGTTAACTCTTGTCTATTTACGCAAGCCGCACTCAGGTCATCGTGGTTCAATTATACCTCGACGTTTGTGCTATCTTGCAATATCAAAACCCATGTAAGTTATACTCAGGTCATCATGGTTCAATTATACCATGATACTTGTATCAACTTTCAACATATCAAAGGCTCAATGATGATAAAAAGGAAGCATATCTAATTTGATCGAAAAGGTGACAATATCAAGAACGAGAGTGCATTTCATATCAGGTTTCATATCATTGTTAAGTGCTTAGGTGCATTTTTCAAATCATTCCTAAAATCTGCATTTAGTTGCATTATCATATCATGGCATTTAGTTGCATATCATCGTCATCATCATCTAGTCACATTCATCATTGCATCCATCACATGCATATCTATCGCATCATCATGAAATCTTTCTTCACTTTCATATCTTCGTCATTCATCCAACTATCATCTATCATGTCTTATACAGGATGTATCTTTTCTGAAACCAGACATTTTGATCAGGTCTTATACAGGATATATCGTTCCTAAATCCAGATGTTTTGATCATCTTTGTCTTATACAGGAGGTGTCATTCCTGAAAGCAGACTTGATCTCAATCTTATCAATTCTATCAATCCATTTCATTTGATCCATTCTATCATGTCTAATATAGGATGTATCTTTCTTGAAAGCAAACATTTTGATCAAGTGTTATACAGGATATATTGTTCCTGAAACCAGACGTTTTGATCATCTTCGTCTTATACAGGAGGTGCCAATCTTGAAACTAGACTTGATCTCATTCTTATCAATCTGATCAATCTTATCAATATTATCAAACCCATGCATGCCGTCAACTATCCACTCTTCTATCTTTCAAATAACATTCTTCTTCTTTCGAGAAATCATTCATTCCTTTAGTGCACGAACGATCTCCCGAGGGGGCATTATCATATCGAATCTCTGTATCAATTTCATATCAGTCTCATATCGCCATCAACTTCATATTGACTTTTCATATCAAATCAATTCTTCATATCTGGGGCATCATATTGACAATGTTGGCAATGATATCATATAGGGAATTTTTGGTGACATATCGAACGTTTTTCTTTGAATCAACATGTGGTCACGCGTCGCTTCCAAGAGGGGCAAAATATAGACACCTAAAACTTGCACAAATAATTAAATGAATTCTATTCATTTAATCATCATTTATTCATCTATTAATTAGACTAAGGTTTAATTAATATCCCTATTCTTCCAATCAGCCTATTAATCAAATTAAAAATTTGATTAAAATCCTTTTCTTCTAGCCTAACCTATTAATTAAACTAAGGTTTGATTAAGTAACCTTTAGCCATTTAATTGAATAAATCTTATTTATTTAATTAAAACCCCCCTTTTACCTTTTAATTGAATTTACATTTGATTAAAATCCCTTTGCATTTTAATAAATCATTATTTATCTATGAATAGTCCGCCCACTTGCAAAATCCTACAAATGCAAGTTGCACTCCTTTTGGCTAAAATAAATCTTTTATTTTATCTAAAAATGCCTATTTCCCTCCACTTGCATTCTCCTACATTTTCCATTAGCGTGCTAATATTCTTCTAGAACCCCTCTAACCCCTCATTAACTAGCCTAATTCCTCTAATCATGTCACATCCCTAAATTTGGGGGAGACTTCTCCAAATTTGGGGAAAGTCTTCAAAATGTGTTGAAGACTTTACCTTCTTCAAAAAGTTAACTTGTTGAGTCTTCCAAACTTGTAAGGATCTTACAAAAGCTTTGGAGGTTATCTACCTTCCAACAAGTTAACCTCCAAAGTCTTCAAAGAGCATTTAATGCCTCTTGCAAGACATCACCCTAGCCCATGATGGTTGTCCCTTTGGCCATCCCTCAACTTTCCACAAGAGTTTACCTCTTGGACAATAGCATGCTCCCTTGGATAATGACATTATCTAATGATTTCATCTCTTGAGGTTATCCCTAATGCTTACTTAGCATCCAATGCTTGCTTAGCATCCTCTCAAACCATCTCAAGGTGATATTTGTCAACTTGGGATTGGATTGAATTCCCCTCATGGATTGATAACTTTCAATCCTAGCCCTTGTTAAGATTGCTCAATCGTGACCATCCATTTCTCTATTTTCTCTATAAATACAACTCCTTTCTTCACTCTTAATGATCCATCATCTTGTGCATAAAACTTATAGTTATTTTGCAGGTTATCAAGGAGCTCAATTTGTCATCTTCAAGCACTCAGATCATCTTAGTTGCATGCTAGTTTAGCTTTCATCATGTTGATAGTATCATGTTAATCCCATTTTCATGCTAGTTTAATTCATAGTCATTGTTTATCAATTTCATAGCAATCTCCATGTTAGATCTAAGCTTTCAATTTATAATCAATCTTAGTCTCATATCTTGCATTCCATCTTGCATTTCATCTTTTCATGTCATTTGATCATCTAGCTAGGATCTTAGTTGCATTCATTTTGATCTTGGCATATCCTTCAATCTCGTTCTTTAGGTTGACATCTAAAAGATCAAGTGCTCTTCCAAGTGAGAGCCACCTTGAATCTTGAAGATCCTTGAAGATAGAGTAACATGAGATATGCTTGGTGTTCTTGATTTTGAAGCTAACTTACTTTAGTTTATATTTTGATTCCTAACTCTAACATAGTGTTTCATGCATGTGTTTGATGTTGTTTGATTCTCTTTTGCAGATTCCACACTTTCCAGCACACCAAAAATACATCATCCAAATTAAATAACTCAATATGGATCCCAACACACCATAGGGAGGACCTAAACACAACTCAAAAAAATCTCCAATGTCAGTAGCACAAGTTGGAAAACAAAATTTTGTCAGCTAGATAACCATAGTTATCTTGATATACTACATCAAACATAATGGGACACCAAATTGAACATCCAACACCATATTGAGCACATAAGGACATTCATAGAACATCCAACAACACATCAAAACACTTATTTTTTATGGTCACATCAATACATGTTGACACAATACAAACAAATACAACATGCCTCATTGCCAGATTGCTAGGAAACACAATGTTGAACAAAAATTCTTGTAGAACACTTCAACACTTGAAACTAGAACTAATACAACACACGAGCATTAGAAACATGTCCTCTAAGTTGCAATACTTGAAAAATCAATGAGAAAGAATGCAAATCATTTATCAAGATAGTCAAATCTACTTCTGAAAAACACCCAAATTGTTAGTAAACAACCTTCACAAACCACTTCAGGTACAACATTGGGAACTTGAAAAGATAGTAGTGCAATGTCCATAGAACACAAACATTAAGTCCAAATCTGCAGGACCAAATAAACAAAATTAGAGGAATATGGAGTATTATTTCAAGCAAACATTAAATACTCTTTCCTGCATATCATAACTCATCATACTACAAAACCTTCTGGAAACATCTTTGGCTAGATAAAAGGTGTCAAGACCAATGAGAATACATCCTCAACCATCATCATCAGTTTTCATCCAAAATATATCTCCATTACCAACACAATAGGTTCACAAACAACAATACAATATCTCATACAAAGTGTAGAAATTAGACACCAAGAAAGGTGGACATCCACAACCCAGAGCAATTGCAACCATCAATAATTAGTATTACATCCCATCTTCCTCATAAAACTCTAGACACATGACCATATATCGGCAACATTATCAATATCAACAATAGTAACATCAATGACCACACAATCAATTGCCCAAACATCCTCAGGGACAACACATATTGTCAAACACTGGGTTGAAATCAATGACAATACATATTGCTAACAATAGCATGTCATGATCTTGTGATTTCATGACTTCAAGGCTTGGACCCACTATCATGTCCATGATGGATTAAAGCCACATTATAGTTGTCAAGACCTAAACAAGTGATCTCTCCAAGACTATTGATATTGCCAAACTTAGATTAAGGTGCTCTAATAACCAATAACCTTAGGTACAAGGGTCTAATCAGGGCACAAAAATAAGGGGCTTGAGTAAACACTTAAAAGTGATAGTAAAATGCCAATAGAAAATCACCATTAACATATAATAAAAGTGCACAAATCTAGCTAGGGTTTAGGGTTTAAGGCCTAGGGCCAAGAAATAAAACCTAAACCAAACAAAGAATACCTTAACCAATGCAATAGGGCCATCTTATGGACCAAGATCAATCTAGAACACTTCACAACACCCTAGAGACACTAGATGCCATGTCAAACCATCCATAGTTGTTTGGGGCATCTATAAACTCACTAAAATTTGCTAGCAATTCAATTTTGAAAACAATTGAAACAAAATGATGACCATTCTCATTGAGAATGAGGCCACTCTCAACTTTATCAATGAAGGTTTGGTGACATAGAGATGATTAAATGTAGAATAATTTAAAGGCTTGAGTATTGCAGTGCCTAATGTATCTACCATTTCATGCATCTGAGTAAGAAAGAAACTCAATATCACTTTGGGATAACATAAGGTACATGAAGAATTTTATATGATTGTTATGAGAGATACTAATATGGTTTTGGGAGTACAATGGTTGCACTCTCTAGTAGATATTCATATAAGTACCAAATTATAGAACTCAAATTCATAATAGATGGAAATAAGGTAATCCTCGCAAGGATCTCAAATAGAGCTCCATAGGTGGTAGTACCAAGAGGATAGTAGTAACCAATAGGATGGATATAATCTTTCATAGAGGCCAAGTAACATCAGAAGAAAATTATTTGATTCTTATCATGAAGTTCCCATTAGGAAAGAATGGTTTTGTATGGTTTTTAGTAGCATGCCTTTGGGGCTACCATTAGACATATGGTTTCAACATACTATAGAGTCATAAGAAGGGGATAAATCTATTATCACCATATCATATCATCATATAAGAGGGTATAAAGAGGAGACAGAGAAGGATATTAATTTTTTTTTTGATATAGGATTCATAATACCAAGCTTCAGCTTATTTGCATCCTTTGTAGTTCTAGTGAAGAAGAAGGATGAAACCATGGGAATATGTATTAAATATAGAGCCTTAAACAAGAAGATCATCAAGAATAAATATCCTAATCCAAGGATAAATTATCTCATAGATGAACTAAATGGATCTATGTAATTCTCCAAGGTTGATTTTAGATCAAGATACCATCAAATTTGCATGAGAAACAAATATGTCGATAAGACAACCTTGGTGTCATTATGGAAATTTTGAGTTTTTATTAATGCCTTTTGGACTCACCAATGATCCAACTATATTCAAATCATGCACAAATAATGTATCTATTAAGTGTGTTGAACAAAAATGGAATTAGGTAGTTTTAGGACCTAATCCCACTTTCATTCAAACATTGAAATATGAAAGTACCTAGAGGAGTGATTCTCTTTGAATAACTCTTCCGAAAGAGAGTCAAGGGATAATTCTAAGTTTTCTATCCTTTGTTGCTATGAAAGGGAATAGACTGATAGAGTAACAAAACTGAGACAAGAAGTACAAATTTGGGAACGAAATTTGGTGTGCACCTATAACCAAAAACTTAGGCTAAATTGGTAGGACCAAGGCATTGTACACCCTGGTCTTAGTGACTGTGGAAATTTGCAAATTGGAAATCAAAATTATGAGACTTTTTGGGAACTATTATGAGAATTGGAGTGAAATGAGGAGAACTAGGACATGGGGTGTCATGGTCCTTGAAAACGAGGTCCAATTTTTGATAATGGGTTTATGCCTATTCGTTAAGATCTCCCAAAAATTGCCCGCTCTGATAGAAATATATGACTACACCTGCAAGATGGAAAATGGTGTGTTTGTGGCTATATAGGGTTTTTCCTTTGTTAAATTCCTTGTTTTGGTGATTTCCACCTCCACAAATAGTCAATATTGTATTATTAAAATGTGTGTGCCCTAAAATATTGTGTCTTTGTAAGATTCCTATGAGCTAAATGCAAACTAGAGTTCTACCCTATGTTTTGAGCAAAACCCTAAAATGACTGTAATGTAAATTTTTCAAATCACAAATGCAATATAGATGTAAGGAAATAATGAAAATCTGAAAATCAGTATTATGTAGATCTAAAAATCAAATAGAGATATGAAAATAACATGAAATCATACCAATTCCTCTGAGGAAAAGGTACAAGCCAATCAACAGTCGGTGATTCCCTTATCATTCTTCAATATGTCTCAAGGCTTTCATAATTGATGAAAATATTGATGAATAATTGATTAATGGGTGAATTTTCTGATTTGAGACTCCACACAAAGTTGTCCTTTCACTTCACAAGGATCTGGTTTCAAATTTATTGATTAGGATCCTCAAATGAGGGAAAGAAAGGCTTTATATATGAAACCCTAATTTTAACTTTGATAAAAGGTTGAATTAAAATCAATAAAAAATGACACAAAGTGGGATTTGAACATTATAATACCGTCAAATTAAGCTCCCAAAATTCGGGGACAAAAGTATGAGACCAGGTAGTATACTACTTCGTACGATTGAATTTTTTCCACTTTTCTAGGGATGCAAGATATCATGATTATAAGTTCAAATCCAACATGGTAGGTCAATCCAAGATGTGTAAATATGTGATTTAATGTGCCTTGAAGATTGAAATTAGGACATTATTATGATTTATTTAAAATAAAATAAAAAGGGGCACACCTAGGGTTAAGGGCCTAATTTTATAATGTGTGAATTGGTGAGAGAGGAATTTAGATTTAATTCAATTAATAATTAAATGCCTAAATAAGCCCTATAATGCAAGATGAAATGGGACACACTAAGATGGGTGCTAACCTAAGTGTGGAATTGGACAACCTTAATTAAGGGTGTACAATTTACGATGCTACAATAAGCATCTTATAAAATTTGTTTTGGTATTTTTTGATGACATATTGATCTATAGTAAGGCTTGGAAGTAACATTTGAAACACCCAGACACAACATTGGAAATTTTGGAGCAACAATACTTCTATACTAATTTGTCCAAATATGATTTTGGGTTATATAATATTTTTCACTTTGGTCATGTCATAAGTTCCAAGAGTGTTCAAGTAGATCAATAGAAGATTCAAGTGATCCTAGATTGGCCAACACCTACCAATCTAAATTAATTAAAAGAGTTTCTTGAAATTATGTTGTTATTATGAGATATTTATGAAGGGATTATCTCAATTGGCTGCTCCCTTGACTAATCTATTAAAGATAGTAGACTTTGTATGGTTTGAAGATGCTTAAAATAATTTTTTTGACAAGCTAAAGGAGGTAATGAGTTCATGCCCTATACTCACCATTCTTGGATTTTTAACTACCATGTGTTGTTGAATGTGATGCTTCTAGAGAAGGTATTGGTGTTGTCTTGAGTCAAGGAGGATATAAAATGGCTCTTGAGAGAAAAAATTTAAAAAAATAGAGAAGGGATATTCTGTTTATTATAAGGAGATGTTGGCAATCATGCATGCACTTAATTTTTAGGTAGTATTTAGTTTGTGAAAAAAATATTGTGAAGACTGATTATAATAGTTTGAAGTTCTTCTTGGACCAAAAACTTTGAATGGTCGCTGACAAGAATTGGTAACCAAGTTGTAAGCTTATATTTTTTAAATATAGTACATTAACAACAAGAGGAATGTGGTAGCTAATCAATGCACTTTATAGAAGGCCTAGCTTATGCTTATTATCTTTTCTCTTTTTTTATTAGAATATTTTCATTATAGTTGAGTATGCTAAGAATAAGTTTTCTATTGATATCCTCAATGAGGTTGTGAAATATGATAAGTATGATGTGAGGGACATGATGATCGGCTACAAAAGAAAAATCTTGTTGGTTTATAAGTCTAAGGTCCAGGAGAAGGTCTTGAAATCCTTTCACAATACTCTAATAATAGGACATAAATGCATTACAAAACATATAGGAATATCCATGAGATTTTTTCATGGAAGGGATTGAAGGAGCAATAATAAAAGAAGATCAACATAAAACAACTTTTAATACTCCATGGGGGACATTCTGTTATCAAGTCACATCCTTTGGTCTCAAGAATGCAGGCGCCACATATCTATGCGCCATGACAATAATATTTCATGAATTCATGCATACAGTAATGGAGGATTATGCAGATGATGTCTTGGTAAAATCAAAGATGAGAGAAGAACATCCAACCATTTTAGAATTAGTCTTTGAGCGTCTGGCCAAATAAAAATTGAGGCTTAATCAGGTAAACTCCTTGGATTCATAGTTTCCAGATGAGGTATCGAGGTTGACCCCCAAAAGGTCAAAGTTATTGGATATTGTTGCTGCTAGGATATGTTGTTGTCATTGATGTCAACATATTCCCGTGTTTTGGTGCTCCTGTGATTATAATGAGTTGATCTAGTTGGTTTATCTATTTGGGATGTTGAATCAACTAGAGATACTTCATTCTTTATTGGTTTTAGTGATCCAGGAGTTTACTTGATCATATCATTTGATCTGGATTGAGGTTTGGCTTTTTATGTTCAGTGGTTGGCAAATTTGGGAGAGTGTTTGGGATTTTCACGTGTATCTTCATTTTAGATGGTTCATGATTTTGTGCTCCACAAGTTATCCTTCTAGTCCGAATTGGTGTTGTTAAGTGTTCTTGAGTGTTAGCGTATTGATCGATGAATATTTGAATAAGGGGTGTTGGTGCAGCTATTGTGGATGGTTCTAACGTGCTTGTTGTTGTTTCCTGATTGTGTCCTATTTATTTTGGTGGTCCGCATTGATCAATGTGCGCGTTGTTGAAGATCTTATGTGTCCGATGATATTCTTCATGTTACACGGTATTTTCAGTGGTGTAGTGTGTTGCGGTTGATCTTGGCAATATTTTTGGTGATTTTGCATGTTCGAGGATTTGATTTGGGTCCATGCTATGTTTCCTATGAAACTGTATTGGTCCAGTGATTGATTTATGTATCGTGTGATGTAATTTTATAATTAGGTGTTAAGAGTTGAGCAGACCTTGTAGTCAAGGTTGATGATTTGTATAAATAGGTGTTATATTCATGTAATTTGGGTATGAGTGTGGTGTATGCATTTTCAGAGAGTGGTGTATGTGCAAATAAGTGAATTCATCTTTCAGTATGGTATATTGAGTAGAGATTATTGTAGAGCAGACAAATGAGCCAAACTAGAACTGTCATCGGGCATTAGGAGATGCTAATCTTTCAGTTCATCATAACTAGATTGTAGTTCAAATGTTATTGTAAGGTAGTGAACCTTCCCTGAGGGTTGTAGACTTTTGGGTTATCATATTTTGAGCAGTGAGCTCTAGGCAGTGTGCCTAAATGCATGTGTGTGCATTCCCCATTGTAATATTTTCACATACCACTGCAGTGTATCATCTTATTGTGGGTAGGTTCCCACTATGGTTTTTCCCTTAACCGGGGTTTCCACATCAAAATCTTAGTGTTATGAGTGTTGTTGTTATCTTTATTCTTGCTGCAGTTGACCGGATATGAGATTGTACTTAAATTGTTTAATCTGGTGAAAACTAATTCAACCCCCCTTAGTTTTCCTTCATTGTTGTTACCAACAAAAACAATTATGGAGATTCCTCCCCCCAGAACATTAAAGAATCTGCACAGCTTACAAGGAAAGCTACAATTTATTCACCACTTCATTGCCCTTCTAGCAGATAAGTGTCAATCTTTCACACACTTGCTAAGGAAAGGTGTCAAATTCAAATGGGATGCCCAATGACAATAAGCATTTGACAAAATCAAAGAATATATGGCTCCTCCTCCTGTTCTCATGCCTCCCACCTCGGGTTGTCCATTGCTCTTATACATTTTAGTCACTTCAACAGCTATAGGGGCACTTCTTGCTCAACATGATGATCAAGGTAAAGAAAGAGCAATATACTACATCAACCAGACTCTAGTCGGTTACAAGCTTAATTATTCTCCAATGGAAAAAGAATGTTTGGTTGTTATCTTTTGTTCCTAGAAAATAAGACATTACATGCTAAGTCATACAGTGAAGCTCATTTGTAAAATCGACCCTCTCAAGTACTTGCTTTCAAAAACTACCCTAACAGGATGCATGACCAAGTGGGTTATGTTTCTTAGTGAGTTCGACATCCAATATGTCGATCGGAAGACTATCAAGGGATAGGTAATTGTTGATCAGTTAATAGAAACACCATTTCTTGATGTTCATCTTCTAGTCACGAAATTTCCTGATGAATACATATGCTTAGTTGCACAACAACCCCCCTAGAAAACTCTATTTTGATGGTTCACACACAAAGAAAGGAGTGGGGGTAGGGTTCCTGTTTGTTACTCCTCAAGGCGACCTTATCCCTAAGTCATTCAAGTTGTCCTTTCTGTGTACCAACAACATAATTGAGTATGACAGATTAGTCACTGGTTTAAAAACAACTATTCAATGGAATATATCAGATCTCCTGGTTTATGGAGACTCACAACTTTTCATACGTCAAACAAATGACGAATACCAAACCAAAGATGACAAGCTCATGCCCTACAAAATAATGGTTGATGATCTTAAGCAAGGCAGTAGATGCAATGGCCACCGATCCCTCCTGGATATTGGCTCTGATAGTCCTAATTATGAATTCTTAGTTGAAAAACTTCTACAACTACCCTTTGAGACATCACATACAGAAATGGTGTGCAACATCATCAGTCCCCAATCACCCTAGTATCATGACATCCATGCCTATCTTAAAGATGGTAACCTTCCCCCAAACATATCCCACAATGATTGTCAGAACCTTATTTGTCGTTGTGCCCGATTCATCCTTATAAGAGACAATCTATATCGTTGGGGCTACCATGACATCCTCTCTAGATGTTTAGATTCGAATGAAGCTAATCTTGCGATGCAAGAAGTGCATGCCGGTACTTGTGGTGCTCACACTAGTGGATATGTTCTCACCAAATAGCTCTTACGAGTGGGATATTACTAGCCCGCCATGGAACATGACTATTGTGAATTTGTTAAAAAGTGCATGCCTTGTCAGCGACACAAAGATTTGATACATGTTCCTACTCAAGATCTATGACCCATTACAACATCATGGCCATTCTCTACATGGGGCCTTGACCTCGTCGGTAAGATCCATCCCCCTTCCTTCGATGAACACAATTTCATCATTATTGCAACAAATTACTTCACCAAATAGGTGGAAGCCATCCCCCTTACCCTCACTATTGGTGTCCAAGTGTCCAAATTCATCCTATACCACATTATTTATCTCTATGGAATTCTATCCACCATTGTTACCGATAATGGAACACCTTTCAAGATCCAACATATGTGTGATCTTTATTCCATATTCCATATCCAGCATCATTGGTCTACCCTATATTACCCCCAAGGGAATGGCCAAGATGAGGCAAATAACACAACCCTACTTCGTATCCTAAAGAAAGTTGTGAATGAAACTGGTCATGATTGGCACCTTCATCTTAATCCCGCCTTATGGGCTTATAAGACCATCATATAGACTCCTACTGGAGCCACTCCCTATTCCCTTGTATATGGTGTAGAAGCGGTCTTACCAATTAAGGTCGAATTTCCATCACTGCGCATATCTTTGAAATAATTTTTTTTTCTGATGAAGACTATAGAGTGGGAAGGCTATCACAACTAGATCTTCTTGACGAACAACGTCAGAAAGCCTATGATCATATGTAAATATATCAGATCTACCTTAAGAGGTAGTATCAAAAGAAAGACCATCCCCATGTATTTGAAGTAGGTGATCTCGTCCTCTGAGAAAACCCTACAAATAAATAGGACTGGGAAAAGAAAGGAAAATTTGAAGCCAATTGGCTCGGCCCTTATGTGGTTACGACAAAATACGGCTTAGGTGCATACCAATTGTTCACTCTAAAAGGGGAGCCTCTCAACAACCCCCCAAAACATCCTACACCTGAAATTTTTTTATGCATAATCCGTGGCAGTGTACCTCATGTTTCAAAAAAAAAAAAAAAATCAGGAAAATATCAAAAAATAAATAAAATAAAAAATTCGTCCAATGGTGAAAACTTGGCAAGGAGGCACCTTGGATATATACACATGGTAAAAACTTGGAAACAGGCACCATATGTAGGAAGGGTAGTTCCATTATCTTTTAGCCCTAGTCTTCTCCCTCTGTGGTGTGGTATCTTACACTACTCACCATCACTCATCATCTCCTCACCATCCATTTCATTTCCACACGGTATCCTATTATACCTGCCCTTCCATCGTCATCTTCATTGCATTCACCTTTTTGCTCCACATGGTATCCCATGGTACCCACATTTCCTGCCACCATCGACCACTTCGCTTGTATATAAGCCTTTTACATACTCCCTTTTTCATGCTTAGTCCTTTGTGCATAGTGTTAGCTATATATAGGTTGTTTTATATAATTGGTTCCTCTTGTACATAGCCAGTGTCCTTGTTGAGATCATGTCCTCTTAGCTAGTTCTTCAACAAATCTTTTGGTATCTTGATCCTCACTTGGCTCCCAGGTCCTTTTGTTGGTCCTAGGTTTACCCATCCATCATCGAGTTGTTGCGTTGAGATATATTGTTTTCACATCCACAACAATTGTCCATCCATCTGCGCAAGATGTATCCTTCCTCTAGTCATACATCGTCGTTAATCCTCCTTCGTCCATTGTCCTTTTGACAAAAGCCATCTATGACACCTTGTGTTGATTTTGGATTCTTTTCAATCTTTGTTTATGTTTCAAAGCTCCTTGGGTCCTATTTCCCCTTAGTTGCCATGATCTTTTATATCATGGTGCACTGGGAATAATAGGGCTTAGGATGTGATCTTGTTGCTTTCTATTTTTGCTTGGCGTTTCTTTCAGATGTGTCCCTTTGTTGTTCCTCATAAGGTCTCTGTTATCTCATGTTACATTGGGGAATATCTTCTTGCTTGTGGTCATTCTAGTATCATTTCCTGCAAGGTCTCTGTAACTCTGTGTGATGCTAGATCAACCTGTGTGTCTGTTTATATGTGTCAGTCCATGCATTGGCTATGAAATTCCACCTCGGTTCTTTGTACCTTGGTGACTCGCGGATATTTCTACATCAAAATAAGTGCTCACTACATGGTGCCTAGTTTCACATGGATGCTCATGCTCCATGATCTTCATCTCCATTGCATTGTATTCATCTCTTTTCCCTTCCTTCGTCCTTTCTGCCAGGAATGTGCACGCATGTCCCTCTACCCATTCCTCTTTCTTGCCTCCCTCGTCTAGTCGTCCTGAAGCACAATCCATCACATCTTGCATTACATATGAGTTAGCACATAATCCATATATATCATACATTTTTCCACATGCATTGTATAATCCATCACATCCTGCATCACATAATCCATATATATCATACATTTTTCCACATACATTGCATAATCCATCACAACTTATACCACATATGGGTTAGCACATAATTTGTATCTATCATAAATTTTCCATATGCATTGCATAATCCATCTCATTTAGCATCAAATATGGGTTAGCACATAATCCGTATCTATCATACATTTGCCACACGCATTGCATAATCCATCTCATCTTGATTCACGTATAGGTTAGTTCATAATCCACATCACATCATATCACATGTCATAATCTCATGTCAGACGTGCATAAATACATCACATCCTGCATCACAAACATGTGAAGCTTATATCATGCATCCATACATCATAAATCATCATTCATCATCATAAAACAAACACATAACAAGTATCATCTATCTGGATCAAAATAGAGTATATATCATATATCATCGATGTCTCAATGTATGTCAAAAAAGAAAATGTATAGATATATAAATATGTGCATCATCTATTGTATCTGATCAAAGAATATAGTACATACAATATCTAAATGAATGGTGATCAGCTCGCATGCTCATAAAAAAACTACATGGGGTGCCAACAATGAATATAATGAATCTAATACATGTCTCTGTTTGATATATGGTACATAAAAAATAATGCATCTCCACCTCATTTGCACCGAGCCTCTCAAAATGCTCTAGGATGACTGGGCTAGATCTTGTCCCTATCCCCATCCCTAGGATCCCTGTGCAGACCTCGATGCTAACCCTGTACTACCCTCTATGTGGGTCCTCCTGCTTGATCCACCTATGCTGGGGCTGGATCACCTTGTCCCTATGCCCCTGCTGAATCCTCCACTGCGCAAGGAACTCACTGCCCTGGCCCTCGAAGGTGCGGCATATTGCTCCCTCTGATCTATCAGTACTACTCACTCATACTAGGCCTTGTACCGTCCTACCTGATGAGATAGAGCCTCTATCTTTGCCATTTGTCTCTCCAACATTCCAACCAAGCTCTCTCCTCCTCCTCTAATGGACCCTGCCTGTCTCCTGGCCTCATCCTTCTCTCACTGGTATTGGGCCATAGTCACCTCTATCCTCCATTGTGCATGCTCCATGGCATCCTTGACCACCACCATTGTGTCTCTCTCCTGAAGGAGCCTATCTTTCTCTCCCTATAGTTGTGCCCTAGTCCCCTCTGTTGCATCCCTCTCCCTACATAGGCTATCTCTCTTTGCAGTGACCTCTTGTAACTTGCGCTCTATCCTGGTCACTGCCTCCTTGAGCAATCGAATCCATGTTGTTAGATTTGGAGGCGCTGCTGATCCCTCTCCCCTTTCCTCTCTCCCGACCCTCCTAGTAGGTATCAGCCTCAATGATGTCCTGTCTCGACCCTGTACCTCATCCTGTCCCGTAGTAGGCCCCTGTATTGATGGGTCTACCTCCATGGCCTCTGCTCCATCCCCTCTCTCCGCTCCATCTCCACCCTCCTCTCTCTCCATCTCCACCCTCCTCTCTCTCCTCTCCTCCCTTTCCTCTCCTCCATCCATGTCTCCCTACCATAGATCGAGACCTCATCCAAGTCACTGCCTCTGCCACCCTCTCTGTTGATCATCAAGATGGCTGATAGTGTCCAACCTTGCCACCTCTAGCCCAGATATGTACTCTCCTGACGCTGAGGGTAGCCAATCCTGCCCTGTCCACTCGTCGTAGTCTAACCTTGACCCACCAATCCCCATAAGCTACTGTAACACTTGCATCCGTTGGTCCGCCCTGCAAATCCCGCTATGATAGAGCAAATTGGGTCCATCCATCAATGATCCCTCCCTTGTCCTATAAAGAGTGCCCGAACTTTGATACCCTCTCTCAAGTAACTCATCGGTGTGTGGTGCCTCGGGTACATCCTGTACCCACCCAAACTGTCTCTGCACTTGGTCTAGTTAGTACATCTCAATGACATACTCCCATCTGCCTATGATATACCCTGTATTCGTCATGTATGGGATGTGTCTCAGGTCCTCCGACCATGCTGCAATCACCATATATGGCCTCCATGTGATCACATCTGCTATCAACTGGTCAAAGATGACCCTCCAATGGTCAATATCATCTATGACCTCGTATCGAAGTGCCCCATCCCAGCTGAATACTATCAGTTGTGTTGCATCCCTATCCTGTCTGCCCACTAGTCATGTGATAGTAATATGCTCTGATGCCCATACCTGTAATAATGTAACGAATCCAAATCTCCATCTAGGATGGTAGACTATGTCATGGAGCTCCTTGTAAAGCTCTGGCAACACCAGGGTCCCCAGGCCATCGGTCGCCTGCCATCAACAACATCAATCACTACTGGAATCATCTCAAGTACAATTGATCGGCCTCCTCGGTCCGACAATATGTATCCACTGACCAAGGCACACATGAAGAAGTAAATCCTCCTAGAAGAAGGTGGATGTGCCAATGCCTACTCCAATGATAGCTGGCCATGATGTAGAGGTGATGAATACTAAGAGGGGGGGTGAATTAGTATGCCAAAAATCTCTGTACTTAAACACTTTAATAGTCTAGCAGTAAACCAGTAAAATAGTTTAGCAAACAAACCGATTAGCACACATGCAAACCAAATAGAAAGTAATGCATTCACCCATAGAAGCATAAACACCATAACACAAGAGGTTTTGACGTGGAAACCCAAATGGGAAAAACCACGGTGAGATGAAACTCACAAGTAACTATCTGTAGAATAGGAACCAGACCGGTTAAGGTCATACAATGTTCTTTACCAGAACAGATCCTGTTAGGAATCTCAATCTTTGTTAGGAGATAAGTTCGATTAAAGACTACCTTGCTAGAGGATTTTAGACTCATAGATGTGAACCACCTTGTTAGAGGATTTACAAAAGGCTTTTTGGGCCTACCCGGTTAAGGGCTTTAGACTTGTCGAAGATGTGAGTAATCAACAAGTGAGTGATCTAGCAAATAGCACAGATTGCTTGGTTAGATCCTTGATAGCTCATTCCTAATACATTCTAGCATTACTTCAGTCTTCAACACATTGACACTCTACTTTCTCTCACAGACCTAAAATTCTCTTCTATGTTCTCACTTACAAAAAAAATCTTCAACCACCTTAAACCCTCGTAACAACCTAAAACCCTAGACATGATGTCCTTATAAAGGAATCTGATTTTATGTCGGTCCAATAGGATTACAATACAATTTCCTAGGTTCAATGCATCTAGACATATTCTGTAACATGACACAAAAAGCACCGTTAAAGTGTCGGCACCGCCAAACAATCGGTGGATGGTAACTCATCATAAAATGTCGATTGGTAACTCATCACAGAGTATTATCGGTTCATACGGAATACCAGTTCAAGCAAAATACCGGTTGCCGGTTTGTCAAAATGAAGACTGGGAAATATGAGTTGTGCCGCTTCGTTCCTTTGTATTGCTTGAGATCCTCGAGCTGCTTGGGGTCTTCATACCGCTTCAGATCAGTAAACAATTTCTGCAAAACATTGATAGTCTAAAGACTATAATACATCATACCGGTTGGAACAAATACCAGTTGAGCTTTAACTCATACATACAAAAAGTGATCTCATAGCAAGTGTGTGTCCATCAATGACAATCACAACATAATCATCAAAAATGCCAACAAGAGGAACATTTGCACCAACTAGTAGCCTCATAACCTTGACCTTCTCTATCCTCTGGGCAATGCCTCATACTCCTCATATTAGTAGCTTGTAGATCTGATACACATCCTCTAGATTTACAGTGTTCTCTCTTGTCGATAGATGGAAGGTGGCAGTCTCGCTCCTCCATCGCTCGATCAATGTTGTGAGCATGGTCATGTGTGATCGCACATTGGGCATCCGCGCCACATATCCCACCCTGATCGCATCAATCTATGCCCAATCTGCAGCACTCAGCTCTGCACCAAGTCTCAAAATCGTAGACCATCTCTCTCGATTGACAAGAATATCCACGCTCCACTACACATCACACAATAACTAGTCAGTTTATTGGTCCTCTTTTCTTCCTGTCATCCCATTCACCTTTTTGGCGACTCGCCCCTCCCTTTTTTCCCTGTTTCTTTCCCTTTTCCCTTGCCCTGACCGACAAGTTCTTCTTTGGTGGGAACACGTTCCCACCATTTCTCATCGCGATCTTGCTGAAGCGGGACCACTTTTTCATGGCCTTTTGGCCACTGTCCCATCCCCTCTAGCAGGAACGTGTTCCCAGTATGGTGGGATTGCGATCCCATGAATTTTTTTCATCCCCAATCCCCCTTCGCAAACCCGCTATTGCGGGATCATGAACTTGTGACACCTAAACGCGAACTTGCCGAACACGATGTGGTGGGAATGTGCAACCTAAGGCATAAATGCTAAAAACACACATGGATTGAAAACATTGGGCAAGTTTTAGGATCCCATCTCGTGATCCGACACTCGATATCACCTCATGTTGCGTACCACGTCCACCTGATGCCTCGATCTTTCTTTCTCAGCCATCTCGTCCACACACATGATGAGCTCAGAAATGCCCTAAAAACAAAGAAAATATCTCTCCAAGCTCACAATTCTCACAATCAATGTGCGCAAATGAGCCCTATTCTGGCCATTTTGGGTATACAAGGTGCCCATATGCTTGTTTTCATTGTCTTGGGCCCTCCCAAACCTTTTTTAGCATATCTTGTTCCTAGGATCTCCTTTTAGGATGTCTTTTTCACCTCCTGCTTTTGTTTCTCATTCCCTTCTTTCTAGCTCGCTAGGGCAATTTTTCTTTTGAGATGTTGCCCGAGCCCCGTTTCTCGTGCACCCTCTCGAGGGGACACCCCTTCCCTCATCCTTCATCCTTCGTTAGTCAAGTCTGCTGTATTTTTGTGGGGCATTTTTGCTTCTCTCTTTTTTCTTTGAGTCGCAGGTGTTTTATTTTTTTTGCACTGACGCTATTTTAGCACCACCGCGAAGAGGTACAAAATGTAGGCACCTAAAATTTGATTAATCTAATTAATTGAATTTTTCTATCCTAAATGCTTTTTAATTAAATAATTGCATATTATTTAATTAATTGGCATTATTCCTCCCCTAGCTAATTAATTTTATTAATTACGCTATAGTCCTATTTAATTAATTAAATGAGCAGCCCAAAAATATTTAATTAATTAAATCCTCTTTTGGCCATTCTTCTATTAAATAAAATAAAATAACTTTATTTAATTCATTTTCCCTTTCGTGTCCCCTTTTCTTCTATCCCTATTAATTAATGACCCCTTTTTCATCCCCTTTAATTAATTAATCCTAAATTAATTAATTACTCTCTCCCCATTTAACTAATTAAATAATTATTTAAATTTGTCACATATCTCCTACATTCTAACCCCCCCATCTAACCTTACCCCTTTATCCTTACCCTTGGGTTCTAACTACCCTATCCTCCCTAACCAACCTTATCCTAGCCATCTCCCCTCACACATGTGTGCACATTCCCAAATATCTTTTATTTTAAATAAAAGATATTTCCCATTTTTGGGTGGTTACTCCCCAAAAAGACATGTGTCCTTAAGGACACCTGTTACTTCTCCCTAAGACATGTGTCCCTCCTTTAGGACACTTGTCTTCCCTCTTGAGCCACTTGTGAGGACAAGTGTGGAATCTTATTCCACATGACATCTTTAGGAGTGCCACTTGTCCTCCTTGAGAACAAGTGTTGCATTTTGAGAACCCCTCATCTTTCCTCCATTTCATATTTAACCCCTCCCATTTTTATGCATTTCATCCATCTTCATTCAACCACATCGTTACTCTACCAAAATCATTACTCAACTCATACTTCATCTTTATCATTCATCACCCATCATCATTTGCATCAACATCATGGAGAAATATCGAGCATCCAAAGACGTCATTGAGCGCACGTAAAATTGAGGAATAATCAAATTGAAGCAGGCATTTTGGTTTGCATTTGTGTTATCATCTTATGCTTGTTTTGATTTTATCATTCTAATCTTGAGGTGTGTGATGTTTTGTGTTTGCTTAGTTATTTAGCTTGTCTTTTAGCCCTTTGTATTTGCACACATTTTTCTTCGCACATTTTCTGGCACGCTCGGTGGGACCCACTTCATGGGTCATTTCTCACGTTTTTTTGTTGTTTGAGTGTTTTGTTGACATATTTTGAGCATTTGCAAGCAAAAACACAGATTCCTGCCTCGAAAGAAGTTTATTTTATTGATTTCAGCACTTTCAAAAGCAGTGGGTTCACATCCAGAACTAGCGGGTTCACTACCTAAAGTAGCATGTTCGCATTCCCGCAACTGTACGAAAGGTGAAATTCTCACTTTTGCTCTCAGGTTTTTCTGTAAACGCTTTTTGGGTTTTTAACCAGTTGGTAGGTTTGCATGCTAAAATGGCGGGTTTGCATCATGATATAGTGGGAATGAACTGATCTTGTCATTACATTGTTATTGATGTTATTTCTTGCATTTTTGAAATTTTATTTTAGTGGGTTTGAACTGTGAAATGATGGGTTTGTAAGATAAAGATTTTACTTTTTAAATCTACATTTTCATTATTGTGAAGTAGCAGGTTTGTCATTAGAAACAACGGGTTTGAACCCTGAAGCGGTGGGTTTGTATCTTAGACTAGCATGTTTGCATTATATTAGTCATAAAGTAGCGGGTTTGTACTGTGCATCAGCATGTTTGCAGTTTATAAAATTTATTGTATTTTTCTAGAATGTTATCTTATCTGACTTGGACTAATTTGCTAATTATTTGTGTCTTGATGTGATTTCGCTAACATTTGTGCAGCAAATTGAGTGTGTAGAAGACCCCAAAATCACAAACATTATCACTTTCCTTGCAGGGCTGCCAAAGAGGGGTTTCGTTGAAACACATTTATTTTCCTTTATCACTTTCATTTTTTTTTGCATGCGTGTCTTATGTTAATTAGGCACACTTCAATTAGATTAAAGAAAATGAACCCTATGTCTTTTGTGATTGCCATGCTTGTGAATGTGTAGAGCGGTCCTACTGTTAACACACACTATCCTCTCCCTTGGCTTTTGTGGTCCTAAGTGCAAGAGAAAAGTGTTAGCGACATTTTTATTTTTTTTATAGGTAAGAGGGCATGTCCCCCCGAGTAGCCCATAAGGTTGGGCTTGTCAAAAGTAGGTAAGAGTAGGATGGGTTTTGTGGCTACTTCTTGCTTCAATAATTGGAATGCTTCATCAACTTGTTCAGTCCATTTGAACTTAGTTTTAAGGCCTCCTTTTATGGTGTCAAGTACTGGTGCACATATGCCACTGAAGTTCCTCACAAACTTTCTATAGAATTGGGCTAAACCATGGAAACTCCTAACTTCAGTTCCTATTTTAGGGGCAGGCCAATTCAAGATTGCCTCCACTTTGCTTGGATCCATCTTCAAGGTTCCCTTAGACACCACAAACCCCAAGTAGACTAACTCTTGCTTCAAAAAGTCACACTTCTCTAAGTTGATTGCCAACTTCTCTTCATGCAACCTCTCTAGGACTAACCTCAAATGTTCTAGGTGCTCCTCTTTGGTTTTGCTATAGATGAGTATGTCATCTAAGTACAACACCACAAATCTACCTGTGAAGTCCTTCAACACCTCATTCATCAACCTCATGAAGGTGCTTGGGGCATTGGTAAGTCCAAATGGCATCACAAGCCATTCATACAACCCTTCTGTGGTCTTAAAAGCGGTCTTCCACTCATCACCCTCCTTAATCCTAATTTGATGATAACCACTTTTAAGGTCCAACTTAGTAAAATACATGGCACCTCCTAAACAGTCCATCAAATCCTCTATTCTAGAAATAGGAAATTTGTACCTTATGGTGATCCTATTGATTTCCCTTGAATCAGTGCAAAGTCTCCACTTGCCTCCCTTCTTTGTTGCTAGTACTACTGGGACTGCACATGGGTTGATGCTCTTCTTGATTAGTCCTTGATCCAACAACTCCTGCACTTGCCTTTCCACCTCCTTGTTTTGATCAGGTGTGAGCTTATATGCTGCTTTATTGGGCAGGGATACACTGGGGACAAAGTCTATTTGATGGCTTATAGACCTTCTTGGTGGAAGTGTTGCAGGTGCTCCATCACTCACTATGTCTTTGTATTCTCGCAACATTTGCTTTACCTCCTTAGGTACCTCTGTCTGCAACTTATCTTCCTCCTCCTTTGGCTTCACAAAGACGGCACATCCCACTGTCTCCTCTTCATGCAGCAGGTGTAAGAACTCTTTACCAGTATTAAGTAAGACACTAGGTGTTCTTGAGGTTCCCTCATCATTCTCTGTCAGAGATTGAATCTTATAGGTTCTACTGTCCTTCTTAAGGAAATGGAGTTCTCCTCTCCATCATAGATCACCTTCCTATCAAATTGCTAGGTTCTACCTAGCAGCAAATGACAAGCATCCATGGGTAACACATCATAGAGGATCTTATCCTTGTATCCTCCAATAGAGAACTCTACCCAAGTCTGTTCATTCACAAGCACACTCTGTCCTTGATTCAACCATGTCACCTTGTAAGGGCTAGTGTGGGGTATCTTTGTAAGTTTCAACTTCTTGGCTGCCTCATTTGATATGATGTTATTAGTTGACCCTGAATCAACTATCACCTTGCAAACCTTACCAAGGATTTTGCATCTCACCCTAAACAATGCTCTCCTATGCTTAGGTTCATCCTTAACCGGCTGTCTTATCAAGACCCTATTGAACATAATATTTTCTCCAATCTTTGATTTAATATGGTCCACCTCAGGTGTTTTGCTACTTGATGTGTCTTCATGGGCATAAGCAACCCTCTTTCCACTGTTTGATGAGGTAGGCTTGTTAGGGCATCTATAGGCCAAGTGTCCCAATTGACCACAATTGTAGCATTTCATGGTTGCAAAGTAGGAATTACCCCTATTGGTACCTTTGCCCCTATTTGGGCCCCCTTGTGCACCTCTTCCTCGAGAATGGCCTCCTCTAAAAGTGGTTTCACTGTTATGCTCAGTCAATTTGGACTCTCCTTGATTCCTTTGCTCACTTGCCTTGCTTTGGTAACCACCTCGGTGACTCATTTGATCTCTACCTCTACCTCTACCCCTGTTGTTGGAGTCTCCCTTCCTTTTATTCCTCTCTTCCACCTTAGCAGTAAGCTGATGACACTTTTGGATAGTGGTAGGAGTCCATAGGCTTATCTCCTCTTGGATGTTCCACTTTAGGCCACTTAGATGCCTAGCCACCTTGATAGATTCCTCTTCTTGGACTTTGGATCTAAGACAAAGCTTCTAAAACTCCTCTATGTAAGAGGACACATCAAGATCTTTCTGCTTCAATCATTGTCTCTTCTTATGAAGTTGGACTTCATAATCCTCTCGCAAGTAGTTCTCCTTGATCTTACTCACCATGGCCTTCCAGTTTGCAATAGGTAGCTTCCCCATGCTAATTCTCTCCTCTTGCAAGTACTTCCACCATGTCAAGGCTGATCCCCTCAGTCTTGATTTGGCAACCTTAACCTTTTGGGCTTCTGTCACACCTTCACACTCAAAATGGTTCTCCATACCCTCAATCCATTCCATGACGGTGTCAATGTCCATCCTTCCATTGAAATGTGGCAATCCTTCAAAAGATTTTGTATTCAAAGCCTCGATGGCCTTTACAAAAGGTTCTTTATTGATTAAGGGGTCTGGTTCAGGTATGATGTCATCTATATCAATAGCTTTTTTGCCTTTGTCACTAGTGTCCACACCCCAGAGTTCTTGTGCTCTCTGATCAACCACTTCTTGCAGCTTGTTCCTTATCTCACTCATAACATCTTCAAGGAGTCTATTTTTCTCCTTTTGTTCTTCTACCTCCCTAGCCAGCTCTGTATTAGTGACCATTATGTTCTCCCCTACTGATTCACTAATATATAGAGACATGCACGGTCCACCAAATCTTTAACTTCGCTCTGATACCAATCTGATGGGAATGGACTTGGGATAGACTAGCCTAGTCTATGCTCTTTGATCCTCCCCTTGGATCACCAGGTGTTCCAACCACACCCTAGGGTCTCTAGGACTTCCCTTGCTTGTGGAATCCCCCGATCTTTCCCAATCCACCCACCAACAACATGTGATTCTTCTCCTAAGCTCTCACCTACTCACAAGCTTCAAAACCCTTACATAGGCTAATAAGGGTTTAACTCTTCCTACACCTTCTCAGGTCCTAGCAAGGATAGGATAGGTCTTTGACATATTTCTCCATCCATTCATGTGCCCCCAAGAGGTTTTGACCTTCCTACTTGTTACCAATGTCACCATTTTTCTTCTTTCCTACAAAATAGGGCTACAAGGAATGTGCCCCTATTAGGCCTCCATTCTGGACTTTTAGGGCTCCCTCTTGCAAAAAATGCCCAAACTTGTAAAAATTCCCAAAGGGACTGTTATTCATTTGGCAAGGGCTCAAATATTTTCCTAGCTTGGGGCCTCCAAGTGTCTGTACATTGCCCTAGGTGAATTTAAAGGTTTTTGAGGGTTTTAATGAGGGTTTTTAGGCCTGCCAGGGTCACAGTGATGGTTTGCTGTCTTCACCACCTTGTTTGGATTATTGGAATCTCCTCCTTCTCACCAATGATTCTACACACACCCCTCTACAACTCCTCCAAAGGGTGCCTCCTTCCTTTTCCTTCCTTGCTCTCACGGACCTCTGCAACCTTAACCCTTCCTAGCCAGGCACAGTCCAGTCTTGCCTAGGAGTGGGTCTTTGAAAGGTATTCCTGAATCTTCAAGGGCCCTGCTTCTTCTGAGATACTATACAGGGTCTGCACTCCTATTCCCCATGGTTTCATGGTGTTTCCACAATGGGGATAGGAGTTATCAGCCCATTTTCACAAAACAGTCCAAAACTGGACAGTGAAAGAGTAACTCACAAAATATTTACAAAGCACACAAAACCTGCACAATAAACCTAACCTAAATGCTTAAAATGAAAGTATAAACACTATACAAGACTCTCAACATAGTTTAGTTTGTATAACAATCCATTTTCAATCTTTTAATGCTCCATTTGTGCTGACTGGCAACAAAAACACAGTCACAGTCAAGGTCTTTTTCCTTTGGCCGTACAATCTGACATCCAACCCATCATTTAAGGGTTTGCAACAATTTATAATGTCTTTGCCTCAGTTTGTGTGCCAGGGTTAGGGTTCCCAATGCCAAGCTAAGGTTATGACCTATTAGGTGGAAAAATTGCATGACAACTTTGAAAAGTTGTCATGCAACTTTTGCAACTTTTGAGCAACTTTTGCAATGTTGCTTTTCTTGACTTTTAGGCCTACATTGGGCTATCCTATGGACACAACCATGCTAAAAGGACCCCAAACTCATCAATGGGCACACATACCCTCTACTCCAAAAGAAAAATCAACCTAGACTTGTGAATCTAGGACCTAAACTAGGACCTAAACAAAACCAATGAGCTCTTGGCTCTTATTACATTTACATGGCTTCTTAAAGAAGAAAACTCCCAACAAAATCAAATGTTGGAAGACCTTAGAAGGGTGCTCCTACACCAAAATGCCTTTGTGATCTTGATGAAAGTCAAAATCCCATGGTGCTTGTGTGACAAATGCATAATAATCTGTGTTCTACAGGTTGTGATATCTCTTAAATGAGCTAGCCAGCGCATGTATAACCACCCAATATCCCCGAAAGTTCCTCCACTACGAACCAAATTGTTTTAGCAACCCAAATCCTTCTATTTGTTGACTCGGGAATTGTGATACATGCATGCTGAAGACAACCCTCATGTACTCCTCAACTTGAGATAAATATTCCTTGGGAGGTGATTACCCTTGGAAATCAAAGCTTGGTATGCCCAAGAAGTGTGTGCCGAAGGTGGAGCCAGTGCTACCAAGCTTCTATCTATCCAAGTGAATGTGGTATTTTATGGCTAGGGGATTCAACAGATACTGTCATTTGACTATCCTAGGAAGTACTTGACTTTTTTATTACATTTTGAGTCATTTTTGTATGCTTGTTGGGTTTGGTGTCAAAGTCTTTTGTCAAAACATCAGTCTAGCGGGTTTGTTGTATGTTATAGCAGGAATATTGCCAAATTTGAGCCAAAATTAACATACTTAGTGCAATCACTGTCATTATGTAAAACCATGGGTTTGCATCTCAAACATGCGAGATCGATCCTTATTGTGGCGAGTTTGGGTTGTTGTTCCTTAGTCCTAATTCATAGTTCAATTTTAGTGGGTTTGTCATCTGCTACAACGGGTTTGTCATCTGCTATAGCGGGTTTGTGTTCTGTTCTAGCGGGTTCACCATCTATTTTAGCGGGTTTGTGGTTATGCTGCCAAAGTTTGTAGTCAAGTTGCTCTCATTTGGTCAGTTGTAGCAGGTTTGTGGTTAGACTTAAAGAGGGGTTGCGACCTGTTTCGGTGGGTTTGCCCTGTCCTTTGGTGGGTTTGTTATTTTTTGTCCGATTATGCTATCAAAATTATGTCGCACCTCATCGTATTTTTTGATCTTTTATGTCAGGTACCTTTAGCTTGAAATTATCCAAGCTTGGGTGTCTTCACACTGTCAAAGTTTTGTCCACATCACATCAAAAGTTGTTAGACCTTTTAGCGTTGCCTCTTTGCTCCAGTGAGTTTGGTCTTTTAAGTGTCATCACCCTATCAAAATTTTGTTCCTCATGATCGGATCATCTGGTTATCGGGATAATCTTTCTCTTAGCATGTTTGATCCATCTTATCAGCCGACTTGTGTCACCAAGTTGTCAGTTGTCTGGTTTGAGATGATCTTTCATCATATCGCTCTTTTGTCTTGTTCATCTTCAATTCATCGATCTAGGGTTTTCTCTATCCCCTTTGTGGTTTTCGCCGGTCTTGATCTTGATCACATAGTATGAATCTTCTCTTCATGTTATCATCTTTCCTTGGGCTATATCATGTCTCAAGGTTATCATCTCGTAATTTATTGTGATCTTATCACCTCGAGCCAGAGGTTTGATCCACATTGCTTTTACATTACTAGGTTTGTGTTTTGTTGTATCCTCCTAAACTATCCCAATGTCGCATTGTTTTTGTTAGCAACAATCAAGAAGGAAGACTAAGAGGGGGGGGTGAATCAATCTTCACCAGATCACAACAAATTAAACTCCAAAACATAAAATGATAAGTTGCAGCAACAAATAGATAAAAAAATTAATAACACAACACAAAACACCAAGATTTTGACGTGGAAAAATTAGTTAAGGGAAAAACCACGATGGGAACCTACCCACAGTAAGATGATACTCTGCAGTAGTATGTGAAAATATTATAATGGGGAATGCACATGCATTCAAGCACACTACTCAAACGATATATGCCTAGAAGGCTACAACCCTCAGGGAAGTCTCACTGACTTACAATATGATTCTGACTACAATCCGAAAGGAATGAACTGCAATGATAGCATCTACAAATGCCTGATGACAGTTCCGGTTAAGCACAATTGTCTTCTCTACAACACCAATCCCACCTCAACACTTCACTGAATGATAAATCTCTTGTTTGTAGAATCACCTTTCTCTGATAATGTAGACATAATACTGATACCAAAATTACATAAGCATCTCACCTATATATACAAATCATCAACCTTGATAACAAGGTCAACTAAACCCTCAAACCTCAACTCATAATTACAAAAATTACATTGCACAATACAAATATCAACCACCAGATGAATATTATGATTTACATTACATAGCATGGTCCTAATTCAAATTCCCAAATGATTACATCCACCAGAAATCCCCCCAAGGACAACCGCAACACGCTACACCACCAGAAATATTGCATAACACAAAAATCATCACCGATTCATAGAAATCACCAAAAAATCGTACAACGATCAATGTGGATCACCAAAAAAAATAGGAAATGACTAGGAAAGACCAACAAGCATGTTAGAATAATCCAGAATAGTTGCACCAATACCTCTTTTCAAATCTTCATCGGTCAATGTCTAAAAGCTAAAAAACACAACCTCAGCAACTATCACGAGGAAAGCTAACTTGCGGAGCACCAAATCATGAGCCATTTGAAATGAAGATACACAAGATCATCCCAAACAATAATCCAAAGTCTTAGCACAAGATCTGATCACACCGAAATATACCAGAGGAAATATTGGATTCTGCAAAATAATGATCAACAAAACCAAACTACAAAACCGGATCAAAAACTCTTCCCAAACTCACCGGAATAACTCATAGGAAGATGTTGACATCAATGACAACAACATATCCTAGCAAAAACAATGACAACAACCAAATCCAACAATCTCCCCAATAATCCAACAATCTCCCCTTTTGGCATTGATGGCAACATATGAATGTGAAAAACAGTCAATGGAAAGAAAGAAGATATTACCAACAAACTCCCCCTAAGATCAAGATAGATAAAATAGTTTTTCACATGATATCTCTCCCCCTTTGACAACAATGCCAAAGATCTCCAAAATATAAAATTAAACTCTCAATATAGAATAATGATATCTCTCCTTGGGATACACAACCAAATCAACAAACTACTCCAGCAGAGGAGCAACACCAACTCATCAATCTGAATAAAAGAATAAGGCTCCGAATTCCACCGGATCGATGCAATGCATCTAGTTCTCATCAAGAGGGGTGGATACCCCTAGCTTGTCTCTCAAATAGACAAATGTATCTGCAGGCAAAGGCTTAGTGAAAATATCAGCAATTTGTTCCTTAGTAGATACATATTCTAGCTTCACCTTTTGTTCACTGACTTGCTCTCTCAAGTAATTGTATTTAAGTGATATATTCTTAGTCTTTGAATGTTTTGATTAAGTAAAAGTAGGTATTTGAAAGGTACCCGAACCTTTTACAAGCCAGGTAAACAGAAATGCTAAAAAAAGTGCCTAATCACTTCAAAAAGACAAAATGAACCCACCAGATGGGCACAACTTAATACATCATTACATTAAAAACTTGGAACAGACAGCAAAAGGAAAGAAAAAGACAACAAAGAGACAGAACCAAGGACAACAACTGGAACTAAATACTATTCAGAATTTCCTCTGCGTGAACAACCATTTGTTTCATGTTGTTCACTGAGGTCTTCATATCCTCCAGCTCATGACCATCGATGTCAACCTTATTCTTTGTGTTGGCTCTGGTCCTCCTTTCATGACCCCTCTTGTTCACCTGCTCTTTATCACCATCCTTCTCTGCATTATTCTTGAACCTGTTGATAAAGATGTTCATGTTGTCCACCGAAGATTTGAGGATTTGGAAATTTTGATCAGCAAGCTGCTTGACATTGTGCTCCATCTTGTCAATTCTGCTGCCAAAATCTTTTAGTTTGTTTTCCATTTCCTTTCTATCTCCCATCTCATTTCTATTTTTTTCGGTTGCTAAGATTTTACCAACCATACATTCAATAGCTTGCGCATTATGTAGTACGACCACTAACTATTTAACATGCTCCGCCAAGGGCTTGTCACCAACTGTAATTCTTGCCATGGCCTGTGTATCAGTTTTCAAACTATTAATATCCTTCACCATAGTAGCAATGGTCTCACAGAAAGCCTTAATAGTATCTTTGTCACCACTATCACTTTGACCCCCTTTTTCCTCGTTATGTAGACTAGTGGTATTCATGGTCTCCAAATTATCCTTAACCGGGTTACCCTCCCCTTCTTTGTCCTGACTATCGATCCTCTTATTTTCATCATCCTCCTCCTTAGATTCAACCAGAACATAATTGAGATCAGAATTGCTACCCTTTTTAGTGTTATTTTTCTGAGCCTTCTTTCCAGAGGCTTTCCCTTTCCTCTTTTTAACAGGTTTTTCCTCAAGGGATTCAGTTTCAGAATCCAACATTTCAGATTCCACAATAATCCTCCTCTTCTTGGCCCTAATCCTCCCTTTTTTTCTAGTTTCTTCCGACTCTCCCTCGGTCTCTGAATCAAAATTGAGACCACTATCCTTACTTTCCGTAGTCTCATCTCTGGCATTTTTGCCTTTAATAGGCTTTTCAATGCACTTCCCCTTTAACATTTTATAAACCAGGACCATAAGCCCCTGGTGGAGGGCACGATCACCTTTAGGGTCCTTCTGGATCTCCTTTATAGTATGATCCATTGATAGGCAAGGTAATAGGGAAGACTTGTTGGCATATGCACACTCCAATGAGACATTGTATGTGATTGAAGGTTTTGTCATTGATGGCAACCTTGCAATCCTATGGCACCAACAAGACATTATATCGGCAAAGCATTACACCAATAAGATAGTGCACCGGCATCAGCAGAACACATTCTACACCGGCACTCAGGACACCAGCACCGACACAGAAGAAAAGAAGTATACCGGCATAGAGGCTGACAGGATTTTTGTTATGTAATATTTTGTTTATTATTGTAAGCTGACTTGGAAAATTGTAAAATGACTCTTATATATATAAAGGAGATCATTGTAGATATTTGTAAGGGTGACATAGAGAGTATAAAGAAAAATATTAGGCAGACCTAATGTGCAAAATATAGGTCAAGGGTATATGTAAAGAATAGAGCAGGAACCGGTACTGAATCTGGCATTGAAGATGCTATTGTAAAGCAATACAAGTTATTGGATTTGTATAATCCTTACTGTAGTCAATGTGACTCCTATTTGTGATTGAGCAGTGAGCTCTAGGCAGTTGGCCTTCCCCTATTGTAAGTAATATTCTCTTATTGGGCAGTGAGTGAATATTGTGGGTCACAAATCCCACCGAGTTTTTTCCCACACCAAGTTTCCTCGTTAAAATCTTGTGTTATGGTGTACTTTTCATGTGGATGTTCTTGATTTTGTTTATTGCATTATTTCTTGCATACCGGTACACTGTTATATTATGTTCTGCATGTTTTAACTTAAGAAATTCTTATTACCGGTTAGATACTGATTCACCCCCCCCTCTTAGTATATGTGAGACCCCTAACAATTGGTATAAGAGCTTGGTCCTCTATTTTCAAAAGTCTAATAGCTTGAGGAAGATCTTGACACCGATAAAGATGGAAAATCTGATGAAGCAACTGGAAGGAGCTCTTACAGACTATGATGCATTAAAGTTGAAAAATATCAAACTAGAAGATGATTTAAGAGCAGCTCAGGATATCATTCAGGCACTTCAAGAAAATTTTACTGTTGCAAGAAATAAGAGAAGAGAACTTTGTGAAAAATTGCAAAATGAGAATGATGAAAAGGAATCACTTAATGATATGATAAGCAAGTTGAAACAAGAGAACATGACAACAAAGAATGAAATGCAGGATATGACTATGAGATTTTGCAAAGAGATTGAGGACAGGAAGAAGAATGAAGAAGAATTGACCAGAAGACTAAGTGATGCAACAAATGAGAACACAAGACTTAGCTATGAAAATGACATGTTGAAGATAGATCTGATGCATACTCAGAATGACTCAAATGAACTAATGAGATAAAAAGAAATCTTAGAAAGAGAACTGGAAACTGTAAATCAACACAAAGAAAAATTCAAGAAAAGCTCAGAGGAACTTGGCACCTTGCTGAAGAATAAAAAACCTAAAGGTGACACTTCTGGAATTGGCTTTGAAGTTGGTGAAAGCTCTGGTATTGCAAATACTCAAGCTCACAACAAACCGGTAAGACAACCTAATGCTTATAAATTCAATGGAAAATGCTTTAACTGTAATAAGTATGGTCATAGAGAAAATGAATGTAGATTTAGGAATTATCAGAATATCAACACACCCATCGGTCAATGTTCTAAATGCAACAAAATAGGTCACAACTCTGAAAACTGTAGAATGAATGTGAGATGTTATGTTTGTGGAAGATTTGGACATTTATCAAACCAATGCAGAACACAAACTAGCATAGGTTATGGAAAAGCTATTCAGAAGAATAATGTAACTTGTTATGCATGTAACAAGATTGGGCATATTGCTAAATTTTGTAGAAGTAAAGGAACACCAGCAGACAACAAAAGTGCTAGCTTGAAAGGTAAAGAAAAAGTTGAAGAGGTTAAGCAAGAATTCTCAAAACAATGGATTAGAAAAGCTGATCTAAACATTAGGAATACTTCTCCACTGGTAGAACCAACCAATGCTTCACTGGTAGGACAAAGTGATACTTCATCGGTAGGACATAGTAGTGCTCCACTGACAGGAAGTTCTTCATCAAATTGAAGAAAATTTCCTTGAGGGTTTGGCAATCAAATGACACATGGGCTTATTATTCCCTCGGTTAGAGATAAAGAAGTTGAAAATTACTTATTACCAGTAGACAATGTTAAGTGAATACTTAACCAGCATGCAATTAATATGGTAGATGGCGAAAAAACATTATAAAAGTAAGGTTTTGGCTCCATTTCATTTCACCGAGATTTCAAATTTTCAGAGAGTGCGAAGATTCTGAGCTAAGGCACTTCGAGCAAGAAGCAAGCACACTCCAAGCAATCATCCACCCAAGATAGTAAAAGGTATTTAATCATGGCATCCACCTCTGCAATTGAATACATAGCCCATATTTTAGTTAGTTCCTGAGATAGCAAAGAAGGATGATACCTTAGGTGCTTTTTCTCAAATCCCTAAGTGAGTTGTATATGCTGAAGACCCTAGAATGTACATCCACTGCAACATTGAAGAGTTAGGAGATGAGGAAATCAAAACCATGTATAAAACAATGATATGTGATGATGCCGACAATATTAAAGATCAACACAAGATTATTGAAACCCTAGGATTTACAGAGATCCTTAGCATTCCTGAATTTCCAAAGGATGTGATTAGGATAGTTTTAAGCAGGGTTCATGGAGAATTTTTCTGGCTAGATGCAATCCATAAGATCACCAAGGAAGCTATGAAAGCTGTCACAGGGTTACCGACCACTGGTAAGAGACCAGATAAAACCAAGAAGGTTTCCAATGACCTAGTTATAAACCTAACTGGTGCAACATTCGACAAGAGGTCTCTAAGGGTTAATGATGTAAAAGATATCAATGTGAGATTCATCAGTATGATATTAGGTTATAAAGCCACTCATGCTAATAGACTTAACTCAATTTCAAGTTTATGCATTAAGAGTGCTTATGATATGGTAACAGACAATGCAAAAATTGACATATGTGAATGGTTAAAGGATGAACTAATTGACAACCTTGGAAAGATCAAGAAGGATAAGAAAGGAACTTTCAGATTTGGAAATCTGTTAGTATGCCTAATGCTACACATAACAAAACAGGTTCCTGGTATAGGTTATAAAGAACTTGGATATGACATACCGGTAGGAAAGCAATTGACTAAACTATTCAATAACATGGGTGAGAACAAGGAGAACAATATTCATGACTTTTTCCAAGCATTAAAGACCAAAATGAAGAAAAGAATAAGGTTATCTCATAAAATAGTAGACAAATACAAAGATGATATATGCTTTGTTATTAAGAAAGATGAAATTTGGATGGAAGCAGTCATCCCAAGGACAATTTGGGTAACTGAGATGGGATATGAAACAGATGATCACATAGTTGAAACATATGCCAAAGCACTTCTGGAAGCCCCCAATGAACCAAAAGGAAGAAGTATTCGGTAGTGCTGAGACTATAGAAAGCCAAATACAATCAAAGAAAAGAGTAAATAAGGTTGAGGCATTTGTAAGGAAAGGATCCAGACAAGCAAAAGCCATTAAGGAAGATGTATTAAAGAAAACCGACATAATAGAGGATGAGTTGGCAACTCTACAACCTGAAACTCACCTATCACCGGTAGGTACTTCTTCGAAAGGTGACATGCTAGCAAATTTTAAAAGAGTTGTTAGAAAAAGGGATCCCTCACCGGCAACCACACCTTCACCTAGAAGAACAAGGCAAAAGCAACAAGCTGTGAGATCACTGGTTAGAAAGGCCACCCCAAAGAAGAAACTTACACCTAAGAAGAAGAAGAGCACAAACAGAGACTTGGCCCCTCTTGATATACTGCTAAATGAAATCACAGAGGAAGGTAAACTAAAGAATATAGAGAAAATATATGATACTCTATCAGCTGATGAAAAAGAGAAAGTTGAGAATAGTGTTATATTACATATGGACATGTACAAGAAATTTTTGATGGAAGTAGTAAATGAAATTCCTGATGAATTATTCAAAAGACTTGAGGCAAGAAGGCAAGCAGTGATAGAATTAGATAAGAAAATAAAAATAGAGAAGCTACTTGCTGTATATCTGGTAAACTCTCCAAAGGAAATTGACAATTTGATTGCTCAAGCAATCCGATTAGTATTCTCTACTGTACACCGACATATTTCATTAATGGTAGGAAGAGTTACTGAAGTGACAGAGGAAACAGAAGATGGATGGGATATATTCCTGGTTGACAAAGAAAAAAAAGAAGAGTACAAGAATCCTAAACCTATAAAGTTATATCAGAAAGATATAGACAAGGGGAAAGGCAAAGTGGGTGGACCACCAAGCATCAAAATTAAAGACAACCTACCCCCACTGGTGAAAATAACAACCACCGAAGAACAACTGGCAGTAGCAAGTATGGATGTAGAGGATAACAATCCTAATTCTGAAGTCCTATATACTATAAATGTTTATACCCAGAAGATCAACATAATAGTGGACAAAGATGCAACTGACAACTCAGACATGGCTAATGAGCCTTCGGTAGCAGGGGAAATAGAGAAACTGAAAGAAGATACAGAGAAAAAGGCAAAGACTGAGTCACAGATAGAGACAACACAACATACAGAGAAACCAACAGAGCTAAAGGCTCCGGAACAACATCAATCGGAACAGGTACATAAGGAAACAGTGCCACCGGTAACTAGTGAAGTAGGAAAACCAGTGCTTAAAGAAATGCAAACACAAACTAACCTACCAGAGGTCAATACAAGCATGGTTACTTCCATCGGCACTCAGATTGTTGGATCAGCATCAACATTCAAGTCAACAAATGTGACTGAGGTATTACTTGACTCTATCAAGAAAATAACTGACTGCAACTCACAAGCTTATAAAGCAATTGATGATTCCATACCAATTTTGAAGGTAATAGCTCCCAACTGTAATATAGATAATAAAGATTCTTTAGGACAATTGGATACATTGTGTAAATATATTTCAGAAAACATTGAGAAAATAAAGGAAGAGTCAGTGAAGGATAATGTAGAAAAAGAAAAACATAAATTCTTTGATGAGGAAATAAAGAAGTGTAACAGAGATTTTGACACACTTCTACCGGAACTATGTAGTTTGTTGAGAGAATACAAAAATATGTATAAAGTGTGTGGGGGAAAAAGCGAGACTAGGTTAATCATGCCCTAATCCTACCTTTTGACACACATTACGGAATACGAAAGAGCCTAGAGATATCGCACAATTGGCTACTTCTTTTTGTGAAAGAGAGAGCCACGGGATATCTATTAGGATTTCTATTCCCTTGTTGAAATTGTAAGATCAAGTAATGCAAGTTCAAACCCTAATCCCAAAATGCAAGTATGAACTAATAACAAGATTGCAGAATTGAGATTAAACAATGAACAACTATAAATACAAGGATGAAATAAGAATGCAGATGTGTACCCGGAGTCAAAATCGGACTGAAAATGTTTGGGACGGGGGCGCGGGCGCCACTGTCCTGAAAACTGCACCGGAAACTGCTGTTCTGCACTCTGGAACACTGTCGGAAAGCTGTCTGAAAGCTGTCTGTCCGGAGGACCAGGGCGCCCAGTGCCTCTGTCCCAGGGACCAGGGCGCCCAGTGCCCCTGTCCTCGTAGGACCAGGGCGCCCAGCACCCCTGTCCCAGTCTTCTGCTCTGCAATTTGATACAGAGTGCTTTCTCGACCTTCTCTCTCCGGATCTGTATCCCGTGGCGTCGTCTGAATCCCGAAACCTGCAATGATATCTGAAAAAGGGGTGTATGGGCGGCTATATAGGGTTTTGCCTTAGTCAAAACCCCGCTTTGGTGATTTCCACCTCCACGAATAGCCAAGTTGTTTTGTAAAATGTATTGTGTGTGCAGACCTAGTGTGTGTGCAAGGTCCTAAAATGCAAGAAAACAAACTAGAGCAACCTAGAAAGTAAACCCTAATTGCTTGTAAATGATAACGTAAATGCTCTAAATCAAGATGCAAAGTGATCTAAAGCATGAATAAATGATGTATTGAAGCTTATGTAAAGACATGAAAACAACATGAAATCATACCCAACCCTCAAGGGAGGAGTACAAGCCAATCTTCAGTCGGTAATCTCCTATTGTTCTTCAATGTCTTCCAAGCCCTAAGTGGATGAATGAATTTGATAGATGCTTGATAGAAGGATGTTGTAAGATGTTGAAGTCTTCAAAGATCTGCTCTTTCGCTGCATATGAAGTTCCTGAAAACCAAAATTCTGATCCCTTCAAATGAAGAAAGAGAGCTCTTATGTAGGAAACCCTAGATCGTAATTCGTATTTTGGCCGACCTAGAGATTGAATATCCCGCCAATTTCTTGGGGTTAAGCTTTATTTTATGATTGGATCGCGCTCCTAAAATTTCGAGAAAAATGTCCGGGACCATGTGCACTCCGGGCGCCACGGTCCTGACAACTTTTCACCAAATTTTCAGGACCGTCGGATATGATGATTTTAGAGAGAATCCCGAAGTTACAGGTGATTTCGAGATGTTTTGACCCCGAAACCAAGCCCCCAAGTTCGAAATAGGACTTAATTAGGGTTTTTGATTGAGTGATGTATTGGAGGAATAAAATGCGAAGGGCGCGCTTTAGTGAAAGGGCCCAACTTTATGATGTAGAGAATGATGAAATAGGACCTTAGACCTAATTAATTTGATTAATTAAGTGCTAAAGGAGAAATGCAATGCAGAATGTGAAATGCACTAAGGCGGGTGCTAAACTAGGTGTAAAATTGTACCACCCTAGCGAGTGCATACAATTTACGACGCTACATTTAGCCCCCACTTTAGCTGTCATATGAGTACTACGTGCATATGCAAGCTAAAGTACAGAAAAGTAAACATTATTTGAAAAAGGATATATCCATAAGTTGTTGGACGAAGCCCCCAGCGGTATCTGCAGTACACAGTTAGGAACTGCACCCTACAAAACACACGTTAGATCATAAAAATCACCTAATGCTTACTAAGGAAAGTGATGAAATCTGTGAGTAGCTATATGCCCCCCCCTGTTTCGACTTGCTTATTAGGGAGGTGAAACAGGGTAGCATGTTTACTTGCAACAAATTGTGTAAGGTAGTATTGATGAGGGGTGTTCACTAAATAGGCTTCATCAGAGCACTTTTTGGAACATCCCGAGAGTAGGGGAAGGAAAATACGATTCCAACGCAACAAACGGCTCGAAAATCGCATCTCCCAAACCCAAGTTATGATAAAATGAATGGTAGAGGAAAATTAGGGTTTCAAAAAGTAAGAATAAACAAACGAGAGTATATACCTCGAAAGTGACACTTGTATTCATCACTTTGTTGATTCCAGAATACTATTCAGTGCAGTGGAGCCCACATAGCCATCATCATGCCTTCACGATGACCGGAGCGTCCCACGAGGATCGAGATCCTACACCAGGCCGTGATCGACGACGAGCCACTGGACGAGGTGAGTTGATTGAACATTTGACTTTTGATTTTTCGCATGTTGACTTTTCTGTGATCATATGCGGGCCCTGAAGGCTGACCGGGGCCCACCCAGGGTGCCATGGTCCCTGTGGGGCGCCATGGTCCCTTCAGGGCGCCATGGTCCCTGACAGGGCGCCATGGTCCCCTCAGGGCGCCATGGTCCCCTCAGGGCGCCATGGTCCCTGACAAGGCGCCATGGTCCCTGACAGGACACTATGGTCCCCAGTCAGGGCTTGGCGAGGGGTTTCAGGACTAGCACACGATGTTCGACAGTTTGCATTAGCGATTTTGATGATTGAGTACTGATTACGGTTATGTTTTTGTGTTGCAGGGCCTTCCGTACATGAGAGAGCATACAGCGGGACATATTCTTCACAGTTTGCGAGATCAGATTCCGCGGCTGACTCAGTCAGAGAGACACACTATCGATAGTGGGATTGTGGTATGTGATCCTCATGCCGGCCATTCGGTTCCATCCTGCGATGCTGATGGCATTGATGGAGCGATGGGATCCTAACACATGCACGTTTCACCTTCCAGTAGGAGAGCTGACAGTCACACTCGAGGATGTGTACCATATACTTCGTCTTCCTATCAGAGGAGCGACTGTTACATACGCGACCGATCGGTCAGCGGAGGATCATCAGAGAGAGCAGGTGTATTGCATAGGGAGAGTCATGCCAAGCGAGACAAGAGGTCGCATCATGGTCAGCTGGCTCTTACATCCTACAGGGGAGGTACCCCTTCTGAGACGCCTTATGATAGCCATCATAGCACTAGCCGTCTGCCCTAATGGGCGAGGCACGCACATGCATGGGGGTCTCACATGGTGTATCAGAGCGATGGAGAGACACAGGAGACTGTATGCTTGGGGTCAGAGTATGCTTGCACATCTCTATCACGACCTTGAGGAGTACGTATTTGGACAGGGTTGTAGTTTGATGACATGCACACTTCTGTAGGTGTGGATTTTAAAGCACTTCACATGCACCAGGCCCGTTGGCTTTCCGCTGAGTACAGCGAGCGAGCGACCTAGGGTGTTCGCTTATCCACTTACCAGCGAGTGGAGATTTGGAGATTTGTTATATTGGAGAGTGATTTTTGATAGAGTGACAGTCGAGGTGACAGTGTGGAGACCTTACCTACGGATGCACAGATGGGATGGTATGGAGAGACAGTTAGCATGTCTACAGAGGAACCGCCTACTGCGGGGACAATATGCACACATCATAGTCACTTTCTACTTTGACCGAGTACGGAGGCAGTTCGAGCTAGAGCAGTGTGTTCCAGCCGACGTGCCCATCTATACTCGACACTCACGGGTCCTTCCCAGACCTAGAGTAGTAGCGAGACCCACGATAGATGACATCGAGACTACAGACTTAGAGGGATCTGATCAGGATGTAGTCACTGATTATTCTGTAGAGCCTGGAGCACAACGGAGGTACGTCTCATGGTTTATGAGATCATATCCAGGTCCTATCTTTCCACCAGATCATCCGACAGGCTATCCAGGCCCATGGAGACATGGAGACCAAGACGAGGACCAGGGATCCAGGTCAGAGGAGCCAGAGGAGGAAGAGGGTCATGAGGAGGTGGGAGATCCTGATCCACCTACAAGCGATCAGCCCAGTGCCGAGGAGGAGGAGGAGGATACAGATAGAGAGGAGGACGAGGGAGATGCAGGTGATGATGCAGATGAGGACGAGGATGAGGATGACGAGGAGGACGAGGAGGAGGAGGATAGAGATGATGAGGAGGAGTCGGATGCAGCTCCCCACCATTCAGGAGACGATACCATAGCACTAGATCCACCTCTTATTCCCCAACAGGGGGAACATGAGGCGATACGGAGGCCTGTCCCTAGTACCGTCCAGCCTACACCCATCGTGGATAGATTGTTCGAGCGAGGGGAGCCTAGCGGTTCCCAGGCACAGATACTACCATATCATGATCCCTACTGGCGTGAGGGAGATCCAGGTATAATAGGTTTATATTGATTGATTAGTGTTTTGATGATATAGAATGGTACTAACAAAAAATCTGTTCTACTACCACAGCTAATGTGCAGGAATGGCGTTCCCTGATTCAGCAGGCAATGACAGATATTTCCATGATAGCACAGATCCCCAGTTCCTCACAGATTGCCTATAGGCCTCAGGGGAACGCGGGTCGGCATGAGGATTTGTTTTTCCCATTTCGAGTACAGGTAGATATATGGAGGGAGAGAGAGAGAGTCCTATCAGAGGATCTCCAGCAGGCGCGGCAGAGAGAGAGAGTCCTATCAGAAGACCTCCAGCAGGCGCGGCGAGATCTAGCAGCAGCTCAGACCGAGGCTACCACCTATCGCGCGATCCTTATGGATAGGGATCGTAGGAGTTCCTCTCGGAGTCACTCACGGTCTGTATCGCGCTACACACCCATGGGTCCACCTTCACGGCCAGATCTGGAGGGAGCGTCCAGTCGACACTCTCCAGCCACTAGCCCTAGGGATAGGAGATGATTTTATGATGTAGGAGAGGTCACATTATGGATATACAGTGACCTATATTTGTATACGATCCACACATATATATGTATATATACATGCTTCTCTTTTGTCTCAAATGTGTTATCTTTAATGCTTAAAACAATGTATATTTTGCTTTGATTAAATCTAATACATCTGGTAAATGTACATGTATGTTCAGAATTTAATTTCCATGTGATTGATTTCTCAATGCTTCATGATTAAATTGATACATGTGTGACTTAATTAAATTTTTAATCAAGTACAACATTGATGATAAGGAAGAAATATGTATTAAGTCTAAGAATCATATAACTAATGTGATTTAATTTTGAACTTAAACCCAACATGATACGATTCTACTTAACACATAACGACACTGTATAATATGCTAGCATAATGGAATGTAAATCTTTCACAATTTACATAAATGAATTCAAGACAAACCATAAAGTAAGAAGACACGCTTGTCAGGAACGAAGCAATATAGATTAAACAACATAACATTTAATTCTATTTTGCTTTAATTAAGAGACACTAACATATTATCCAATGTTGAAGAATTGAAAAGAAGATAGATGAAGAATGAAGAATTAAGCATAATATCTACGCAAGTGCATAGCATTTATAGGTTCTTTAAGAGGCGTACCATCTACATCCGCTATTTTGTAAGTACCTGATCCATAATCCTCAATAACGATGTATGGTCCAAGCCAATTAGGACTAAATTTTCCCTTTTCTGCAGGTAAGGCATTCACATTGCGCTGATTCTCATAGAGGACTAAGTCACCTACTGAGAAGGAACGTTGAATAACCTTATCATTATAGCTTCGTTGTAGAGTTTTGTGATACGCTTGAATATGCTCAAGAGCGTTTATACACTGTTCATCAAGCATCTCAAGCTGTTGAAGTCGTTGTTCTCTATAAGAGTCATCATCTACTATACCTTTGAGAGAAACCCTAAGTGATGGAATCTCTAATTCTAAGGGCATAATAGCGTCAGCACCATAAACAAGATTATAAGGAGTAGTTCCCGTAGCAATTCGTACACTCGTTCGGTAGGCCCAAAGAGCATAGATTAGCTGGTTACTCCAATCCTTACCATGCTTATTCACGGTTTTGCGAAGAATTTGTTCAATTATCTTATTGGATGATTCGGCTTGACCATTTGACTGAGGATAGTATGATGTAGAAAATCAATGTTTGATATGATACTTCTCAAGGAATTTCTTCACGTCCTTGTTCATAAACGATGTCCCATTATCTGAGATAATAGTAGAAGGTATCCCGAATCGAGAAATGATGTTTTCTAGAAGAAATTGACAAATCACTTCAGCAGTGGTAGAGCGAAGGGGAATAGCTTCTACCCACTTCGTAAAGTAATCTGTTGCGGTTATAATGAAGGCGTGTCCTTGAGATGAATGAGGAGAGATTTTACCAATAAGATCCAAACCCCATGCGGAAAAAGGCCAAGAAGCTACTTGAGAACGAAGTTCTTGGGCAGGAGCATGAATCAGATTATTGTGTTGTTGACATTGATGACATTTTTTAACAAATGAAAAGGAATCCTTCTGCATAGTTTGCCAATAGTATCCCATACGAAGCAATCTATGAACTAAATATTTGCCCCCAAAATGCCCCCCACAGGCACCTGAATGTGCCTCTTCAAGAGCAACAGGGATTTACGACTTGTTAAGCCAACGAAGGAGAAGACCATCATAACCCCTTCGGTAAAGGACATTAGAAAGAATGATATACCTAGCAGACAACTTGCGGATTCTAGCCCTAGTGTTCCTATTAGCGGAATCAGGAAAGGTACCATCGATCAAATATCTTACGATATGCAAGTACCATTCATCTGAGTCTATAAAATCACAACATGTTACCAAGCTAGAATCGTCTACAATAGCTGGAGAAATAAGGTTGTGAATAATGAATTTAAGATCAACCACAGGGTCCTCTAAAGATACAAGAGAAGCCACACATGCCATTGCATCCGCATGTCGATTATCTTTTCGAGGAACGGGTTCCATAGTATAAGAATCAAATTTTTGTAATAAAGAGATGGCAAGATCTTTATATTGTGATAATTTGTCTTGTTTTGCTTGATATATTCCTGTTACTTGTCTTATAATCAATTGCGAATCTCCATAGATATGTATGTGTTTTATGTTCAGAGCTAAGGCTGCTTTTATTCCCGCTATAAGAGCCTCATACTCAGCAATGTTATTGGTACACAGGAAATTTAGACGATAGGATAAGGGAATGGGTTTCTTTGTAGGAGAAATCAGAACAACACCTGCCCCCGATCCCGTACGACACTTAGAGCCATCAAAGTATAACTCCCAAGTTTCATCTTTCTCTATAGAAAGAATGAAGTCATTAGGAAAGGATTCAGGGTTAGGGAAGGAGAAAGGTGAAGGGGCCTCAACTAAGTGATTGGTCAATGCTTGTCCTTTAATTGCTCTTTGTGAAACAAATTTAAGGTCAAATTCAGTTAACATCATAACCCACTTAGCTAGACGTCCTGATAAATCAGTTTTAGAGAAAAGATGCTTCAAAGGATCAAACTTTACCATGACATGGACTTCTGAATTCAAAAGATAATGTCTTAATTTCTGAGTCGCAAATACCAAGGCCAAGCATTGTCTTTCTATCACAGAATATCGGGTCTCATAATCGAGTAAGGTACGACTTATGTAATACACCGGACATTCCTCACCATCTTTATCATGTTGTGCCAACAATGCTGCGAGAGCATGAGAGGAAGCAGCTGTATACAGAAGGAAGGGTTTAGAAGGTTCGACAGGTTGAAGGATAGGAGGACTAGCCAAATACACTTTTAAATCTTCAAATGCTTGCTGACAATCCTCATTCCATTGAAAAGTGATATCCTTTTTAAGAAGTTGAGTAAAAGGAAAGGTACGATCCGCAAGCTGAGACACAAACCTACGAATAGCTTGAATCTTTCCTTGTAAGCTTTTAAGTTGAGACACATTTCGAGGAGGTGGCATGTTAACAATAGCATCTATTTTCTTAGTATCCACCTCAATCCCACGATGCGAAACTATGAACCCTAATAGTTTTCCACTATCCACACCAAAAACACATTTGCGGGGATTCAAGCGCATGTGATATTTACGAATTCTTTCAAAGATTTGACGAAGAATTTTAACATGATCCATGCGAAGAAAGGATTTGGCCAAAATATCATCAACATAATCCTCTAAAATCTTATGCATATAATCATGAAAGATAAGGGTCATCGCTCGTTGATAAGTTGCACCGGCGTTTTTAAGTCCAAAAGGCATCATTATCCAACAAAACGTACCCCAAGGAGTGGTGAAAGAAGTTTTGAATTGATCTTGAGGGTTAATAAAAATTTGATTGTAGCCTGAAAAACCATCCATGAAGGATAACAAGGCATGTCCTGCCGTAGAATCAACTATCATGTCAATGTTTGGAAGAGGGAAATCATCTTTCAAAGAAGCCTTATTTAGATCCCGAAAGTCAGTACACATTCTTATTTTGTTGTCTGGTTTAGCCATAGCGACAATATTTGAAATCCATGGGGAATAGTCAATAGGGCGGATAAATCCAGCCTCCAATAACTTTTCAATCTCAGCCTTAACAAGCAAAGCTACCTTAGGATTCATTTTTCAAATCTTTTGTTTCACGGGCTTAGCATCAGGAACTAAGACAATATTATGAGTAACGATCTTAGGATCTATACCAGGCATGTCAGAATATGCCCAAGCAAAGATCTCAGGGAATTCATGCAATAGTTTTTCATATTGTTTCTGTTCCTCTTCATCCAAACATTTCCCAATTTTAATGACTTTCTCTTTATTGCAAGGATCCATCTTAACATCAATGGTGTCACTTATGAGAAGATTACTTTGTTGAGGAGTATCCTTTAACTGAGGGAATTCTTTCACAATCTCATCATTATCAATCTCTTTTCCAAAATAGGCTTCAGTGTTCAAACAATAAGGGAGTCCCCTATTGTGATGATAACGAGGAAGAGTGTCATAGGCTCCCAAGAACTCAGCTAAAGCATCGTCGGTAGGGAAAACATCCAAAGCACAGGCACATGAAGGATCCCCATCAATATACTTAGGATGTTGTATTGATAGAGATGTAGAGATAGCATTAACACTAATGCATGGTCTTTTAGAAGCTTTAGTATGTTTGCAGGGATTAAAGCCAAGTCCAAAGGCATAATTGTGAAAATTAGTCTCTAGAGGAACTCTTATCCCTTGTTCATGAGCACCACAACCTTTTCCATGATACCCATGCTTAGCAAAAATGCGAAAACCACGACCATAACGATTAGCCATTTCAGGAAGAGAAGGTGGTTTTTCATAAGACAAAGAATCAAACTCTTCATAATTAGAGATGTGAGGAGAAGAAGTTTGAGAGGCGGCCACGAAATTATTACTCATAGATTCAGGTAAGGTTGATTGATTTTTAGTTTCTTCTTTCTTTTCAACTTTATGATTTTCAGCTTCTTCCTTCTTTTCAACTTTAATTTCTCTAGAAGGAACCTTATATTCACCCACAAAGGTAGGATTAAAATCAAGGGATCCCCAATCGTCGTCTTCGAGGATCTTCCCAGGATCAAAATCCTTCTTATGTGTAGTTTCAAGTCGAGAAGAATCTTCTCCAAGAGCTCCAGACTCATCCAAAGAATTTTGATCATCGGAGAGCGAGGATTCACCGATAGGTATCTTATTTAAAGAGTCATCACTAGATGAGGACGGCTTAGAAGAACCCCCCTTAGAAGTGGATGTTTGCAAACAAGCTTGAAAATTAGTATCACCTATCAAGGTATATGTCTTATTGTTATAAATAAATTTAACTTGTCTATGCAATGTAGAAGGGACAGCTTGCATACTGTGAATCCAAGGTCTCCCCAGTAGCAAGTTGTACGTTAGATTTCCCGACATAACATGGATAGGTGTAGGTAAAGTAACAGGCCCCACTGTGATGGGTAAGGTGATAGTACCTAATGAAGTTTTAGCCACATTATCAAATCCTTGAATAGGACGAGAGTCGGGTTCAATTAAGGATGTATCCACATTCATCTTATGCAAAAGATTAATGCTACACACATTAAGACCAGAGCCATTATCCACTAGTGTTCGTCTTATAGCCGTGTCTTTCATGATAACCACAATCATCAAGGGATCATATTGATGTTGGATTTCACTAGTAGGCAACTCATCTTGGGTAAACACAATTTGAGCTTTAGGATTCATCACAAAGTTAACCAAAGATGCTATATTACTAGATGTATTCGGTGGAGGAACATTCAAATCTTTCAAGGCATCTTGTAACATTCCATGATGAGCGGAAGAAGTTTGAATCAAATCCCAAAGGGATATCTTAGCAGGGGTAGCTTTAAGTTGTTCTATGAGATCATATTCCTTTCCAAGAACTTGTGAAATACGGGGAGCTTGTGGAAGCACCGGTTGAGGATTCGGAAGGGAAACTGGAATAACAGGAGGAGGACTAGGTTGCCTATTATTTCTGGTATGATAAGTATGGGCAACCGCATGATAACTCTCTCTAGTTATTTGCTTGGCATAATTATAAGGACTTATAGGTTTTCTTCCTTGCACAGTGATGATTGGTTTATTCGGAGTACGAAAGGAATCATGATCATACCCTCCTTGGACAGTAAGGAGAGGTGACTTAGAAACTTGAAAGGTGGGAGAAGGATAAGCTCCTTGGACTTCAAAGAGAGGCTTTTTATGCTCATTCAAGTTTATCATGTTAACCAATTTAGAAGTCTTGTTCTTGTTTAAAGATTTCGATAAAGCCACAAAGTCATCAAGAGCATCATCCAACAAAGCATGATCATATCTATTAAAAGGTTTATCTTTTGATTCAAAAGGAGACATCTCCTCATAGAGGGGATTGTTGAAAACAACCATGTTACTAGATTCAGTGGAAGATTTGATAGGAATGTATCCTTGAGAGGAATCATTCGACTTATCTTTCTCATCACACCTAAATGGCATAGTAACAAGGTTTATGAGTAAAAGCGAGACTAGGTTAATCATGCCCTAATCCTACCTTTTAACACACATTACGGAATACGAAAGAGCCTAGAGATATCGCACAATTGGCTACTTCTTTTTGTGAAAGAGAGAGCCATGGGATATCTATTAGGATTTCTATTCCCTTGTTGAAATTGTAAGATCAAGTAATGCAAGTTCAAACCCTAATCCCAAAATGCAAGTATGAACTAATAACAAGATTGCAGAATTGAGATTAAACAATGAACAGCTGTAAATACAAGGATGAAATAAGAATGCAGATGTGTACCCGGAGTCAAAATCGGACTGAAAATGTTTGGGACGGGGGCGCGGGCGCCACTGTCCTGAAAACTGCACCGGAAACTGCTGTTCTGCACTCTGGAACACTGTCGGAAAGCTGTCTGAAAGCTGTCTGTCTGGAGGACCAGGGCGCCCAGTGCCTCTGTCCCAGGGACTAGGGCGCCCAGCGCCCCTGTCCTGGCAGGACCAGGGCACCCAGCGCCCCTGTCCCAGTCTTCTGCTCTGCAATTTGATACAGAGTGCTGTCTTGACCTTCTCTCTCCGGATCTGTATCCCGCGGCGTTGTCTGAATCCCGAAACCTACAATGATATCTGAAAAAGGGGTGTATGGGCGGCTATATAGGGTTTTGCCTTAGTCAAACCCCCGCTTCGATGATTTCCACCTCCATGAATAGCCAAGTTGTTTTGTAAAATGTATTGTGTGTGCAGACCTAGTGTGTGTGCAAGGTCCTAAAATGCAAGAAAACAAACTAGAGCAACCTAGAAAGTAAACCCTAATTGCTTGTAAATGATAACGTAAATGCTCTAAATCAAGATGCAAAGTGATCTAAAGCATGAATAAATGATGTATTGAAGCTTATGTAAAGACATGAAAACAACATGAAATCATACCCAACCCTCAAGGGAGGAGTACAAGCCAATCTTCAGTCGGTAATCTCCTATTGTTCTTCAATGTCTTCCAAGCCCTAAGTGGATGAATGAATTTGATAGATGCTTGATAGAAGGATGTTGTAAGATGTTGAAGTCTTCAAAGATCTGCTCTTTCGCTGCATATGAAGTTCCTGAAAACCAAAATTCCGATCCCTTCAAATGAAGAAAGAGAGCTCTTATGTAGGAAACCCTAGATCGTAAATTCATATTTTGGCCGACCTAGAGATTGAATATCCTGCCAATTTCTTGGGGTTAAGCTTTATTTTATGATTGGATCGTGCTCCTAAAATTTTGGGAAAAATGTCCGGGACCATGTGCACTCCGGGCGCCACGGTCCTGACAACTTTTCACCAAATTTTCAGGGCCGTCGGATATGATGATTTTAGAGAGAATCCCGAAGTTACAGGTGATTTCGAGATGTTTTGACCCCGAAACCAAGCCCCCAAGTTCGAAATAGGACTTAATTAGGGTTTTTGATTGAGTGATGTATTGGAGGAATAAAATGCGAAGGGCGCGCTTTAGTGAAAGGGCCCAACTTTATGATGTAGAGAATGATGAAATAGGACCTTAGACCTAATTAATTTGATTAATTAAGTGCTAAAGGAGAAATGCAATGCAGAATGTGAAATGCACTAAGGCGGGTGCTAAACTAGGTGTAAAATTGTACCACCCTAGCGAGTGCGTACAATTTATGACGCTACATTAAGATACATGTAAAACAAACTTTTTGACTATAGATATTGACAAGAAAATAAGCAAGGCACAGGATGAGATAAATAAACTTACAGACAACTTTGTCAACTCACTGGATTCACTATCAGTTTTTGAAGAGAAGATAACAAATTTTGAGGAAGAACTACTCAAATTAGAAAGGGAAAAGGAGAGATTAATAAACAAGGCAAAACATTTGAGATTTAAACTAAGTCCAAGATTGGACTATTTAGCATCTCTGCAGAAGGAAATTTTTGAGGCATTAACACAGGGAAGCAAAACACCAGCAGAGCATTTGCAGCATCTCACCGGTACAGTAAAGAGAATTGAGACAACAATAAAGGATAGTAAGAAGTTTATGGATAGTATAAAATTAATTTTGGGAGATCTTTTTCAAATAATAACTACCCAACTACAAGGTTGAGGATATGGATAGATGAACCTACGAACTCTACCGACATCTTGACAACCTTTGTCATTGATGCCAAAGGGGGAGTAGTGGGATGATAAAATATTCAAAACATAGGAATCATATGCTCAGGGGGAGCTCTCACATTTTTGGTAAACATTCTTTTTGGTAACATTTTTGGATTACACATTTTTGGATACTTTTTGAAATTTCTCATGAGTGTTGCCATCAATGCCAAAGGGGGAGATTGTTGGCATATGCACACTCCAATGAGACATTGTATGTGATTGAAGGTTTTGTCATTGATGGCAACCTTGCAATCTTATGGCACCGACAAGACATTATACCGACAAAGCATTACACCAACAAGATAGTGCACCGAAATCAGGAGAACACATTCTACACTAGCACTCAGGACACCGACATCGGCACAGAAGAAAAGAAGTATACCGGCACAGAGGCCGACATGATTTTTGTTATGTAATATTTTGTTTATTATTGTAAGCTGACTTGGAAAATTGTAAAATGACTCTTATATATATAAAGGAGATCATTGTAGACATTTGTAAGGGTGACATAGAGAGTATAAAGAAAAATATTAGGCAGACCTAATGTGCGAAATATAGGTCAAGGGTATATGTAAAGAACAGAGCAGGAACTAGTACTGAATCTGGCATTGAAGATGCTATTGTAAAGCAGTACAAGTTATTGGATTTGTATAATCCTTACTATAGTCAGTGTGACTCCTATTTGTGATTGAGCAGTGAGCTCTAGGCAGTTGGCCTTCCTGCATGTGCAGGCCCCTATTGTAAGTAATATTCTCTTATTGGCCAGTGAGTGAATATTGTGGGTCACAAATCCCACTGAGGTTTTTCCCACACTGAGTTTCCTCGTTAACATCTTGTGTTATGGTTTACTTTTCATGTGGATGTTCTTGATTCTGTTTATTGCATTATTTCTTGCATACCGGTACACTGTTATATTATGTTCTGCATGTTTTAACTTAAGAAATTCTTATTACCGGTTAGATACCGATTCACCCCCCCTCTCAGTATCTGTGGGACCCCTAACAAGACTAACCCTTTCACCATGACATAAATGGTTGAGAAGGATGAATTGATGCCCATATGCCCTGGTCAACCTACCAGCTAAGGTAATATATTCAATAGAAGCAAATAAGACAAACCTCCATGGCCTGCAAATTCTCTTCCGGGAGTGGTAGGAGTTGTCAATTTTGATCATCTTTCTTCTCTCACCATCCATAACAGGAAACTTATCTGTTGCTTTATCTGATATCCCTTTGTCCTTGTAAAATTTCATACCCTCGGTAGTCATCCCCATGGCCTCAACGATAACCTCTTCGTCTACATTCATCATATGTGATCCAATCAAAATTTTTCCATTTTTCCAGTTCTTGATGAAATAGCTGGTGATTGTGGGGTCCTTCCCATTTAGTCGATCCATGAAAACATTGAGACCCCCTTGCTGAAGGATACCCCAGACTTCTTTGTTCTTTCTCCATTCAGAGCATGAAGCAGGTTCAAATATCTTCTTGTTACCTCCCATTTTTCCAACACCTTCCTTGCAATGCCTTCTCTCATTTTGATAACTTTTCCTCTAGTTTCTGTGGTTATTCTGTAAGAGCACCCATCATCCATGCCAAATAATAATGATATGACACCTATTTAATAGCTCATTATCTTCAAGCAAGCCCTGCATCGAAAAAGGCGGAAAGGTCATTAGAAATAATGATTAAAAGTACCACATTGCCTTGTATAGCTTCGGTCCTAATTGAGAAAGGATTTCATTTCACTTGCAATCTCTATTTCACCATAACTAGTAATGATGTCTCCTGATTGGCAAGCCAGGTTGGCTGCCCAATTAGTGCAAGAGTTGGCCTCCCTGTAAACATGTGTAAAAACACACATTTCAAACTCTTCGCTGATTTTCCTAGTAGCTTTAATAGCATTACTAATCGACCATGACGGCGAGAATTTCATATTTAAACAATTGATAATGTTTAAGGAGTCTCCTTTACACCAAACTTTAGTGCAATTGGCTTCTTTGGCAAGGATAATCCCATGATAAGCCACCATGGCTTCGGCAACATGGTTGGCCTGATTTCCTATAGGAATACATTTTATGATTTTACATATTCCCCATTCATCCCTTAGGACCACTCCACATCTTGCAACCCCCGGGTTTCCCTTAGAGACCCCATCAAAATTGATTTTCATCCATCCCCTAGGCGGGCTGGTCCATATCACTCCCTCTTCAGGATTACTCTGGATGCTCTCTTGAGCTTTTAATCTCCATTTTTTATAGACAAATTGATCCTCCTTAGTGTTAGGATTATCAATACCACCTATAATATTCATATTTTCTACTATACTTCTTCTTATTTTTTCAAACACAATGTTAGCCTTAGTATTCTTTTCTCTGAAAAGTATTCTTTTCTCTGAAAAGTATTCTTTTCTCTGAAAATTCTATCATTTCTCTCTTTCCATATACCCTAGCACATGTGAGGTAAAGCAATTCTCCATAGTAAGGTAGTGGTTTTGTTTTTTGAAGGATGATGCCATGACTTGAAAATCTCTTGAATCAAGTTGGGGAAGCTCCAACTGATATTGAATTGATCCAGACAACTTCCCCAAACATCAGCTAAGAAGGGGCAATGAAAGAGCATATGATTTATTGTCTCCTCATTCTACTTACAGAGTGTACAAAAACTTGGCATGCTGATACCTCTTTTTCTGATATCCTCTGTTGTAAGAATTTCGTCTTGAAGGGCTATCCAAAAGAAAATGTTTTTTTTGGGGGTAAGACCTTTCACCCATGCTTTAGCCCAGCAAGGACTTTCCATGTTATTGTACTGTTGATGATAAAGAGATGCCACAATAAAAGTACCACTAGATGTGAGTTTCCAAATTAATTGGTCTTCTTCTTCAATCCTCACCATTGAGTTCATGACTTTGTTCAAACTACCCAAAGACTAATCCACTTGAGATAAGTCTTTCCACTATCCATCTTTCCAATAATCCTCCACCTTGGTTCCAAATCTTTCCTTGCATAGGTTCTGATATCTGTTCCACTCAGGGTTTTCATTTAAAGGGAGCTCCAAAAGCCAAGGGTCCTCCCAGAACTGAATAAGATTCCCTTTCCCCAACTTCCATTTTGTGCCTTTGATAATTAAGTCTCTAGTCCTAAAGATATTTTTCCAAATATTGGATCCAATTGGGATAATCTCTGCTTTGAGGAAACTTTGAAGATTCAGACATTGGCTTTTATATTTGTTGTCCCATATTTTTTTCCACTCTCCTTGATTTCTATATCCTCTCCAAATCTTCTTGGCCATAAGGTATTCATTTATGTCTCTTATTCTTCTAAGTCCCAGACCGCCTTTATTCATAGGCTTACAGACCTTCTCCCAAGCAATTAAGTTCATTCTCTTCTTCTCCTCAACCCCTGTCCATAAAAAGGATCTCTGAATTTTTTCAATGGCCTCAACATACTTAGTAGGAATCCTAAACAAACTGATGGCATAAAGAGGGATACTTTGAAGAGTGGTTTTTAGCAATTGAACCTTACCTACTTGACTAAGTAGAGCTCCCTTCCATCCAGACAACTTTTTATGGAATTTATCCACCAAGGCTCCCCAAAAGGTATACAGAGGATCTTGACCTAAGGGGAGCCCCAAATAGGAGGCAGGCAAGCTACCAATTTGGCCACCCAGAATGTTACTAATTTTAATCCTCCTTCTCTCCGGGGTATTGATAAAATAAAAAAATCTTTTAGACCAGTTTATAAGTTGACCAGTAGCCTCTCCATAGTTATCTAAAGCCTTTATTAGTCTTCTAGCGTCCTTCATAGTGGCTTTTCCCATTATTATAGAAACATCAACAAACTGCTGATGAGAGCATATTTGATTTGCCGAAGAAGGATTCAAACCACAAAACTCCCTTTTCTCAACCAACTTTCCAATACATCTCCCCAAACATTCCGCCACGATGATAAAGATCACTGGAGATAGAGGGTCCCCCTACCTGAGACCTCTTGAAGCTTTAAAGAAAGGAGAGGGGGAGCCATTCATTAACACAGAGAAAGTAGCCAAAGAAACAAGTTGCCTAATAAGGCCAACACTCCTAGGATTAAAACTAAAAGCAGAAAGAACATCCATCATAAAATCCCAATCCACTCAATCATAGGCTTTAGAGAGGTCAAGTTTTAGAAAAAAACCTTCTTTTTTAGAAAAGGCTAGAGAATGGATATTTTCATGAACAAAGATGATAGAGTCCAAAATTTACCTTCCCGGGACAAAACCACTTTGCTGAGGCGAAATAATGGAAGGAAGCAAATTTAGAATTCTAGAGGTAATGACCTTAGAGATTATCTTATAGAGAGAGTTGCATAAGCTTATAGGTCTGAAAAGATCCATTGAATCTGCCCCCATATTTTTGGGTATAAGAGCTATAAAAGTACCATTAACTTCTTTCAAAAGTTTTCTAGCACCAAAAACTCTTTCACAGCTCTGGTAACATCATCTCCAATAATATACCAGTACATTTGGAAGAAGAACATTGGAAAGCTGTCCGGACCTGGGGCTTTGTTGCCCTCAAAGGACTTAACAACTGTCAGAATTTCATCATGGGAAGGAATGGCAGTTAAACGATCATTTTGATCTTCCCCCAAAATGGTAGGTAAACTGTCCAAAAGTTCCCTTTGGGCCTGTATATTCAAATTCTGATCCTTAGCAAGTAAATTAGAGAAAAAATCCATAGCAGCCTTGCTCATGGAATCATCATCTTCAACACATCTGCCATTCACTTTAATCTGTACAATTCTATTTATGGCCTTATGTCTTAGGGTGGACATATGGAAGTATTTAGTGTTCCTATCCCCCTCCTTTAACCAGACATTTCTCGATCTTTGTTTACAGTAGGTTTCCTCTTTAGCTATTATTTCATGATATCTCATAAGAATAGCATCTTCAGTGTTTCTAGCCATATAGGTGTAACCATTGTTCTGTATCTCATCCTAGATTTCCTTGAGTTCTAAGAGGGTTGTCACTTTTGAGGTAAAGATGTTCCCAAAGCAATCCTTATTCCACTTCTTGACATTGTCTTTAACATTCTTCAGCTTTTTGACCACTCTATACATGGCATTGCCTTCAATACTGACCTACCACCAGTCCTTAATCTTACTTTCCAGATCCGGGTGTCTAGTCCACATTTTTTCAAATCTATAAGGGAAATTTCTCCTTCTATTCTTTACTTCAACCGTGAAGGTTATAGGGTAATGATCTGATCCTGCCCTTATGTGAGAAGATAAAGAACATTCATGAAGATTAAACCAATCTAAGGAAAGAAGAGCTCTATCAAGTCTAACCTGAATCAAATTCTCATCACTTCTTCTATTAGTCCAAGTGTATTTGACTCCTTGCAACTCGAGATCATGAATGGCATTATTGTTTATAAAGTCCATTAGGTCCAATCTGCTATCCAGATTAGCTTGAATCCCTCCCTTTTTCTCATTTTCCTTCAAGGGAGTGTTGAAATCTCCTATAATTATCCAGTTGTCCTCAACAAACCTTCTTCTCAGCCTAGTAAGATATCTCCACATCTCGCTTCCACCAGTCTTAGTGTTAGGAGCATAAACATTAGTTAGGACCCACGTTGTGCAATTCTTAATGTGGTTAAATCTAATATAGGCCAGATTGTTGTCCTGAATTAACACCTCTCCTTCTATATTGTTTTTGTTCTAGAAAGTAACAATTCCTCCCGAAGCACCTTCTGAACTACCTCCGCTGACTCCTCCGTTTTTGCAAATATTCAAACTTTCAACTTTATCTTTAACCATCTTAGTTTCTTGAATCAAAAAAATGTCTGGGTTTTTGTCTCTACTCATGTTTCTAACTAAATTATGTTTGTGAGGACTATTAAGTCCTCTAATATTCCAAGAGATGATTTTCATGGATTTTTAGAAATACTTGCCTCAAAGATGGTTCTTTGGGTTCCATCTGCTAAATTCCTGCTTGTTTCCAATGATATTTTTTTGGCATTTGAGTGTCTTCCTGGAGAAGTGTGTTGCGCTCCCACATCACCAAGCCTGCTTCTGGTGTTTCTAGTCAATGTACTATTTACTGGGTTATTGTTATTATTTTTTTTGTTCTTGTTCCTTCTTTTATCCTCTGCTACTTCTTTGTCATCCTACTTTGTTTCATTCTTCCCTAGTGCCTTTTTTATGCCCTCTTCATCTCCCCATTTTGGATCTTGTTCCTCCAAATAGGCCAACTTTCCCTTTGCTAGGGTGGTTAATGAGATTTCCAATAGCCCTTGGCCCAAAATGGTATCAGGTTGGGCCTCCTAGAGCCAGTCTATTTCTTTATCTTGATCTTGAGATTTTAAAACAAGGTTGAAGTTATCTCCTTCCTCTTTATTATCTGTGGGCTATTTATCTGCTTTCTCTACCTCTATCTTGTCCTCTTTTTGATCCTCTTGCTGAGTGTTGTCTTTTTCTTTGTGTACTGTGTCCTTAACACCCTGTTCCAACATCTGAATCTTTAGTTCATTACCCACTTCACTGGTGGTTTCTTTCTCCACCCATCCTATCTGAGACTGCTTCTCTTGATTAGGATCATTGGATTCCTGAGCTTTTAGTGGCTTGTCCACTTTTTTCCAAACCTTAGTTTGGATATGGGGTTTATCCTCTATTGATGGACATTTTTTAGCCCAGTGTCCTACTTTTTTACAATGAAAATAGGCGAAGGGGATTGTTTCATAAACAATATTTTGTTTCCACTTCCCCAGTTTTGATTCTATCTCTATTTCCTTTGGCATGTTCGTATCAGGTCCAACTCCAACACAGATCCTAGCATAGATCAGCCTTCTTCTAGAAGCCGTGATCTAATCAATAGCGATAAGCTTGCCAAAGGTGTTGGCAATTCCTACAAAAACGTCTTCCTCCCAGAATTCCATTGGGAGCCCAGGGAGCTTTACCCACACCGTTCATTTTGCTACATTGGGGTACCACTTCTGGATGTACATGATGTATTTTCCTATTGCCCAAGACCCACTACATAGAATGTTTCTTCTATCCTCATCACAAGAAAAGGATAAGGATAGACAACCTTTGTTCATTGCTACCACATCAACCTGACCTTTCAGGTTCCACTTTCTTTTGACAAATCCACAAACTATTTCTATGTTAGGTCTAGATCCAAAGAAATAACCAATCAAAGTATTTTCCATTCTAGCGATGTTTTGATCAATGATTTGGTCAAGAAAAATGATAGCAAACTTTCCCTGAGACACATTCGAGGAGTTTTTAATAGGAGGCGATGAGGACTTACCTTTAGGCTTAACCCCAAACAATGAGGACCACTTACGTGTCTGTCCATTGGGTCCCCCTTTAGGGTCCGTTGACGAAAGAACCTTTTCCGGATGATCTTTACCTTCCACCGTGTTCTCTGAAACAGAAGTCATTTGCTGTCCTTGGGCTCCTTCAGAGTTGCCATCTTCTATTTTTGAAGTTTGAACCTATCCTTTCTTGCTCTCTATTGCTAACTGCTCTTCATGTGGTGTTGGTCCTCCCCCTGGGTCCCCCAAATTCACGGGATCATCAGGGTCCTTACCATCTGAACCTCCTCCTTCAATAGGAATCTCTGAATCATTTGCCGCATGCTGTCTTGATGCTGATCCAGAATTCCTGCTCAAATTTGAATTCTGGAACCGCCCACCTTCCATTGTAAAGCCCAAATGTAATTAGTCTTTGAATGTTGCACCAGATTCTTTGGCATGTTTATAGCATTGGAATTATCACAATATATAATAGCAGGCTCATCATAAATAACTTTGATATCTTTCAACATTTGCTTTGTCCAAACTATCTGAGTGCAATTAATAGCAACAACAGTGTACTCAACTTCAACAGTAGATAAAGATACTAAATTTTGTTTCTTGATAGCCCATGAAACCAACTTCTTACCTAAAAAGAATGCTCCATCGGTAGTACTCTTCTGGTCATCAACATCATCAACCCAATCTACATCAGTGTAAGAACACAACATAAAATCATCATTCTTTGGATACCATAAACCATAATTCTCAATACCCTTTAGATATCTGAATATTCTTTTAACAGCAGTGACATGACTCTCCTTCAAATCAACTTGATATCTAGTAGCCATACACAGAACATGTATAATGTCAGGCCTAGTCTGAGTAAGATATAATAGTCTACCAACCATAGATTTATACAAGCTCTGATTAGCTTTAGAAGTTTCATAATTTTTAGACAATTTACAACCAGTCACCATAGGAGTTCCAACCGGTTTGGAATCATCTAATCCAAACTTCTTCAATAATTCCTTCACATACTTAGTTTGAGATATAAAAATACCTTTTCCTGTCTGTGCAATATGCAAACTTAAGAAAAAATTCATCTCACCAATCATAGACATCTCAAATTATTTTTGCATATCACCGACAAACTTCATACTCATATCATCATCAACACCAAAGATAATGTCATCAACAAAGACTTCAACAGTCAAAATGTTATCATAGTCAATCTTAAAGTATATATTACTATCAACAACACCTTTGATAAATCCCAATTTTAGCAAGTATTTGTCTAACCTAGCATAGTAGGCTCTAGGAGCTTGTTTCAATCCATAAAGTGCTTTCTTCAACTTACATACCATGTCTCCATCATCTGACAATGAAAATCCATCAGGTTGTTCAATGTAGACTTCTTCTTTTAGATCACCATTCAAAAATGCAGATTTGACATCCATCTGATATACCTTGAAATCTTTATAAGAAGCATAAGCAAGCAACAATCTAACAACTTCAATTCTGGCAACTGGAGCAAAAGTTTCTTCATAATCAATCCCTTCTTGTTGTGAATATCCTTTGCATACTAGTCTGGCTTTATTTCTGACTACTTCACCGACTTCATTCAATTTGTTCCTAAAAACCCATTTAGTACCAATAACATTTTTATCCTTAGGTCTAGGCACAAGTTCCCAAGTGTTGTTCTTTTTGATTTGATCTATCTCTTCTTCCATGGCTTTATCCAGTTATCATATTTATAGGCTTTAACAACATCTTTAGGTTCAAATTTAGAAATCAAACATACTTCTTCTACAACTAACCTTCTTCTAGTCATCACACCTTTATTCTTGTCACCAATAATCTGATTCTCAGAATGATTTAGTCTAACATACCTCAGAGTCTTCTGATTGTTGTGATCTTTAGGTTCCTACACATAATCACCACCAACAACAACATCCAGATTTACAGTCTCTACTAGATCATTCTGCTTAGGCTCTTCAGGCTAAATAGGAGCTAAAACAACATGTTGACCTTCATCATAAGCTTTGATCTCCTTCCCAATTTCTCATCCACCTTCACATTTGCACTCTCTACTAACTTTCTCAGTCTCTTGTTATAGAACTAGTGGGCTTTTCTATTTGTAGAATATCCCAAAAAGATACCTTCATCACTTCTAGCATCAAACTTTCCAATATCTCCATCTCTCTTGATATAACATTTTCTACCAAAAAAATTGAATTATTTCACAGTAGGAACATGACCAAACCAAAGCTCATAAGGGGTCTTACCAGTATCACCTTTGATATGAACTCTATTGAATATATAGACTGTAGTGCTAATAGCTTCTCTCCAGTAGACCTTCAAAACATTCCCTTCAATCAACATAGTTATTGCAACATCCAAAATGGTACGGTTCTTCCTTTCAACAATCCCATTCTGTTGTGGAGTCCTAGGAACAAATAGCTGTCTTCTGATTCCATGCATTTCATAGAAAGACTTGAACTCACCAGAAAAAATTCTCCACCTCTATCAGATCTTAGACACTTCAACTTCAATCCGGACTCAGTTTCAACTTTAGCTTTGAATATCTTAAATTTCTCAAATGCTTCTGATTTTTCCTTCAAAAAGACAATCCACATCATTATGAAATAATCATCAATTAGCAGCATAAACTATCTATCACCCTGTACATGTCTAACAGTTGTAGGTCCACATAGGTCAGTATGAACAAGATCTAACAATCCATCAGATGTATACTGTTTACTCTTGAAAGAAATCCTTGTTTGATTACCCAAATAACATTCTTTACATATCGGATTAATAGGTTTAACAATCTTAGACAAATCCCTAACAACTTGTGTAGAATTGACCTTAATCAATGAATCAAATTTTACATGACACATTCTTCTATGCCATAACCAACTCTCATCTATCTTAGCAATCAAACAACTTTTCTCACCAGCATTCAAATGAAAAATGTTACCTTCAGTCTTAGTTCCAAATGCAATCTCTATACCGAAGGCATTCAAGATTTTGCATTTACCATCTTTGAATTGTAGATCATAACCCTTATCAACCATCTATCAACACTCAAAAGATTATGCTTCACACCTTCAACATATAAAACATCATTAGTGTTATGCTTACCATCAAAAGAAATATAACCACTCCCATGGATTACACAAGCTTTGTCATCTCCAAATCTAACTATTCCACCATCATACCTTTCCATGCTTACAAATTTGCCTTTGTCACCAGTCATATGATGTGAACAACCACTGTCAATCACCCATTCACCCTTTTCTTCTACCTTTGCAGCCAAAGCTTTCTCCTCAATAGAACAACTAGTGGAATCAATATGCATAAGTCTATCTTCTTTAATGGCAATAAACACAACTTCATCTCCTTCTGATTCATCATTTGCAGCATAATAACAGTTCTTCTGGTTCCTAAACTTCCAATTAGACTTATAAGGCTTATCATACTTTTCATGCTTCTCATATCTATCATTCCTATCATGCTTATCAAACTTATCATGTCTGTCATACTTAGCCATTCTCTTCGAGCATCTAGAGGCAAAATGTCCTATCTTATTACAAGAAAAACATTTCAAGGGCAACTTTCCATCATACTTACCAACATCTTTAGGAAATCTCCGGGCAATCAATGCTTTAAGCTCATCAAGCTCTCTTTCTTGCTCTTCTATCTCTCTTCTTTCTCTTTCATATCTAGATATCTTGCACTCATCAGGATCATATTTTTGCTTACCGAAAATAGATGTTGATGCTTTGAATGCTGTCTCAGACTTTCCATGTGATTCTCCAAATTCGCTTAGCTCAAATGCAACAAGTTTTCCAACCAAAACATCTCTTGTCATTGTAGTTACACTTTGGATCTCATGAATAGCGGCAACCTTATGATTATAAGAAGGAAGCAAAGATCTCAACACCTTAGCAAAAATCTCATCTTCTTCAATCTTTCCACTGATAGATTTGATACCAAGGAAAAGCTCATTCACCTTAGCCATGTATGAATGTATGTTCTCATCATCTCCCATCTTCAATGTCTCATACTTTCCTTTTAAACTCTGCAACTTAGCAACTTTCACTTGACTATCACCTTCATATAGGATTTCAATCTTCACCCAGATATCATGTGTGGTCTAAAGTTCTATAACATTTGTCATTTCAGAATTAGTTAGGGCAGTAAGCAATGCTTCCTTCGCTTTGATGTTATATTCAACTTTCTTAATCTCATCAGGAGTGGATGGTCCATTCTGAGGAACAACATAGGCATTCTTAGTAATCTTCCAATAATCTGCTCCAAGACATTTCAAATGCACCTCCATCTATCTCTTCCACACAGTATAGTTGCTTCCATCAAACCTCAAATTGTCCTTCTTGAAAATAATACCTTGAGCTTCCATCTTGGATCTCCTCAAGCGATTAAGCTTCTAGAGGAGGATCTAGCTCTAATACCAATTGTTAGCAACAATCAAGAAGGAAGATTGAGAGAGAGGGGGGGGGGTGAATCAGTCTTCATTGGATCACAACAAATTAAACTCCAAAACATAAACTGATAATCTACAATAACAAATAGATAAGCAAATTAATAGCAAACACACAACACCAAGATTTTGACATGGAAAACCCGGTTAAGAGAAAAACCACGGTGGGAACCTACCCACAGTAAGATGATATTCTATAGTAGTATGTGAAAATATTACAATGGGGAATGTACATACATTTAGGCACACTGCTCAAATGATATATGCCCAGAAGGCTACAACCCTCAGGGATGTCTCACTGACTTACAATATGATTCTGACTACAATCTGAAAGGAATGAACTACAATGATAGCATCTACAAATGCCTGATGATAGTTCTAGTTAAGCATAATTGTTTTCTCTACAACACCAATCTCACCTCAACACTTCACATAATGATAAATCTCTTGTTCGCAGAATCACCTTTCTCTGATAATATAGACATAAGACTGATACCAAAATTACATAAGCATCTCACCTATATATACAAATCATCAACCTTGATAACAAGGTCGGCTAAACCCTCAAACATCAACTCACAACTACAAAAATTACATTGCACGATACAAAGATCAACCACCAGATGAATATTATGATTTACATTACATAGCATGGCCCTAATTAAAATTCCCAAATGATTACATCCACCAGAAATCCCCCCAAGATCAACCGCAACATGCTACACCACCAAAAACACCTCATAACACGAAAATCATCACCGGTTCATAGAAATCACCAAAAAATTGCATAATGATCAATACGGATGACCAAAACAAATAGGACGTAACTAGGAAATACCAACAAGCATGTTAGAATCATCTAGAACAGTTGCACCAACACCTCTTTTCAAATCTTCATCGGTCAACGTCTGAAAGCTCAAGAACACAACCAATCAACAACTGTCACGAGGAAAGATAACTTGCGGAGCACAAAATCACAAACCATCTAAAATGAAGATATACAATGTCATCCCAAACAATAATCCAAAGTCTCGGCACAAGATCTGATCACACCGAAATATATCGAAGGAAATACTGGATTCTCCAAAACAGTGATCAACAAAACCAAACTACAAAACCGGATCAAAAACTCTTACCAAACTCACCAGAATAACTCATAGGAATATATTGACATCAATGAAAACAATATATCCTAGCAGGAGCAATGACACCAACCAAATCCAACAATCTCCCCAATAATCCAACAATTTTTAATTAGATGATATTTGGTCATGTTCTAGGTCATCATTCCTCATCCATTTTATCAGACCAATTAGTCAATCCAATCGTTGGATCTTTTCAGTTGCAATCATCTTGTCTCGTGTAGTTCATGCCCGTCACTACTCAGTCCAGATCCAAACAGGCTATGAAACAATCCTCTCATTTAGGACTGGGACTTTCAGATCCATAACAAAATGCCGAGTCAGATGTTAGTCCTACCATGACATGGAGTGTTCCTATCACATTTGATACTCTTCATCCTGTCATTCATGATGACACCATGGTCAATCAACCTGATGACACAGATTCTCAAGTCAATCCATTTGATCAATTTCTAGCCAACACGGATAACACCCAAATGGTTGACAAGATTATTGAAGCTTGTAAGAACCTCATTTTTGCTAACATGGTCGCTAGTGGTATGACTATCGCATCACTTGATACCCTTGTAACCGTTAGTCAACAAGAATTACCTTAGCAAACCCCATTACCCACCCCAACGTTGTCGCAAAATGACATATCCACACTAATTATGCAAGCGCCTTTGGATTCCCTTGCATGACGTTATCAACCATTCTATGCTAGGTGGCAAAGCCCCGCGTCTACATGAGGTGGCATTTATAATGCATAGGTTAATGTGTTGTCCACACAACTCCCCACTTCACTACCATTGGCAACATAGATACCCATGACATCCAGTGTAATGCAAGTCACACCTTTTACCATTCCAGTCTCTAGACCCATCAATGCGTCTTCTACACAAGCACCATTTTGGACCACAAGGATGCCAGGCTATCCTTCCTCATCCGCCACACAAATTGTGATTGGGAGAATGAATTACGTGATGCCATCGTCATGGTCATGGTCATGGTCATGGTCATGGTCATGGTCATGGTCATGGTCATGGTCATGGTCATGGTCATCGTCATCGTCATCGTCATTCATCATCATCATTCATCATCATCATCATCATCATCATCATCATCATCATCATCATCATCATCATCATCATCATCATCATCATCATCATCATCATCATCATCATCATCATCTTCATCATCATCATCATCATCATCATCATCATCATCATCATCATCATTATCATCAGTTATCCCCTCACATCTACCATGCAGGTCTCATTGGGGGCATGCATTACACAATGCCATCATCATCTATACCCCAACCCGTTCAATCAATACCACAAGTTGTTGGCACAAATCAATATCAACCCTAAGTGACGTTCCAACCAGTTGTTTCACAACCACGATTTAGTTACTTGCAAGTGCCACCTACATCCTACGTAGTCACGAATGTTCATCACGCATAAAGTGGCGTAAGTCAAAATCCTCCATCAAGAAATGCTCGATCTAATATGTATCCCAATTACACAGTGGGCAGTTATCCACAAGGTAGTGTGCCACATATTTAACAATTTCAGAATTTGCAATATCAACAACCACTTGGTGCACTACAAAAAAATATGACGACCTATTCACAAATGCCTCAATACCAACAACAATCGATAGGTCAACAACAAATTCTGGATTTTCAAAACCTAGCAAGTTATCAGATTCCACCACACCAACAAGTTTATCATCAATCTCAACAAATGTCACATCAGGTACCTCGATATCAATTGACTACACCCTCTCCTGATCCTTTCCGGATCAATACCAAATGGGAGGAAATAAAAGCTACTCTTAAAATGTTACAAGAGAATAGCTCTGGATGGGTCTTCAAGTTCGAAGAACTATGTCCTTACCCATTTGACTAGTCCATTACATCGATGCCTTTTCCCAAGCACTTTGAAACACCAAGATTTGAAAAATACAAAGGGAAAGGAGATCCATGTCATCACGTTAAATAATTTTTCATCGCTTGTCAAGAGGTGTTGTGGTGTGACAACTATCTTCTATGGTTGTTTCCCAAGAGTCTCAGTGGCTTTGCATTAGAGTGGTTCTCCAAACTGCCATTCAGTTTCATCACTACTTTTGCCAATCTATTTGAGTGTTTTGTGGCTTAATATCATTACAAGCCTAAAAAAAAGGTGGTGAAAGCCTCCTTGATTATGTCCAAAGATGGAGAGATCTCGCTTAGTCTCCCTTGCATAGTCCTTGATAACCAGTTAGTTCCAATCTTTATTAAAAATCTTCATCCAAAGCTTGCATATCACATTCGACTGTATTGTGCAAGTACCTTTAAGTATATCATGTCCAAAGGAACATCTATTGAGAAAGCCTTAATTGATGAGGGAATCATCAAGCTTTATAAAGAGTATCCTGATAAGCCTGATAATGATAGACAACATTATTGGAACAAGAACAAGAATACCGTTGGTGATGGGGTCACGGATTCCAAAACAATGCAAATGATCATGGTCGTAAAGACACCACCCCTACAAATGCACAATAACCCATCACCACAAGCCTATATTGATCCTCCACAAGAAAAAGTACCAAATGTACATGCTAATAGAACTAACATGATCACAGTCTCTTAGGCTCCTCTATGCCAAACAGGTAACAATGGTCCTCGACGCCAGTTCACGCCCATGGCTGAACCATTAGATGCCATCTTTAAATGTATGGAGCAACACAACATGATCGTATATCCTCAAACACAACTATTTGATAGATCTAAACCCAAACCCGATTGGTATAAGGAAAATGAGTATTGCACCTACCATCACGTCAAGGGTCACAAAACAAATAAATACATGAAGCTAAAACAATTGGTTTAGGACTTCACTGACCAGGGAAAAATTGTTGTTGATCCCATCACGAGAAAGTCACCTAATGCTAATCTCAACATGTATAAAAATGTGCTCCCTAAACACCAAGGGGAGGCAAGCACATCTAGTATGAACCAGGGTCGTATGACTAATAACATCAACTATAACAATGTGTTGTTCAATTATTGCCCTACCATAGGATGCATCTCTCAAGCCGATGATCATGTTAAAGGAGCCGATACCCAATGCACAATAACAACTAGAAGGGATTGTATGTAAGTCCTTAGAGCCCCTACATCAAACATTGCCCTGACAGTATCAATACCTACACAATATAATATCCTTGAATACCTACGGAAAACTCCTTCACAAATATTGATTTTGGATTTGCTCAAAGCCTTGTCCAATCATTAGGAGATTATCACACGCACATTGCAAGAAGCTCGCGTTCCTAGTAACATTGATACCACAAAACTCTAAGCTATGGTACCTCATTTGTCCTCCACCTGCCATCTCAGTTTCACACAATTCGATGCCATGGTCCTAGATCCTGACCATATTCGTCCCCTAAACATCAAAGCTATTGTGAAACATCATAAAGTGAAGCAAGTCCTGATTGATAATGGTTCTGCCCTAAACCTTTTCACATTGATATTTGTCACTCAAGTGGGGTATACTATCATAGATATGCACAATCAGTGCACTACTATCAAGGCATATGATAACGTTGAAAGAAGTCCAGTAGGGATGATTAATCTCCCAATTCAGGTGGGCCTGGTAACACAAAGCACGCTATGCCACATTGTTCTGATTAATTAAAAAATAGGTTTTCAGGACCCAAAACCTTTACAACATAGAAAGAGAAAAAGCACCGAGAAGAACAGTGCAATAGAGTCCGCAAACATAAAGACTGGCCAAAAGACCAGCGAACAGAAAGAACAACTTAACAAAAAAATAGCAAAGAAACAGGGAAGGCGCTACACAATGATTTTCTTTAGCAGATCCTCCGCCTTTGTCACTAGCTCATCATAGGTGGCCCCGACAGCTTTTAGGTCTTCCAGATCCTTGTTCAGTTTCTTTTCCTTCCTCTTGCCTCTGGTGCGGGTTCTGGGACCTTGAGCTTCCCTTGTTCCTTTAGCTTCCAGTTCTAAGTCCTGGATTTCCTTTTCGTCATCCATCTTGCTGATGAGGGTGTGGGTCTTATTGGTTGAGAACTTCAAGATACTTAGGCTCTATTCAGTGATGTTCTTCAGGCACTCCTTAATTTTATCAACTTTGGTAACAGTGTCCGAGAGGGTTTTTCGCTAGTGTCCGTAAGGCTTTTTCTGTCCAGCATCTCCTTTTCAATCTTCTCAAACCTGGGGTTGAAAGAATCTCTAATGTCTTCAGCTTTGGCAATGGTGTTTTTCAGGTCCTCAATATAGTCGGCCATTATATTCCCCTCCCAAATATTAATGGTTTCTAGAATCAAGACTCTGTTACAGAGTTTCTTGTATTCATCCACAACTTTCTTATAACCATTAATGAGCCACTCCATTGTTTCCATGAAACCATGCAAACCCTTGGGAGGAGGGCCAGATGAGGGAGCAGATTTTCCAGGGGTCACCTTTTCTTCTTTGGGGATGTGGAGGGCGGAAATTATGTCGGAAACCCTGAGAGTCTCTTCCATAGTCTCCTTTTCTAGGCTGTGCTTAGCTTCCACGGTCCTTGCTTTCTTGTCAGCTTCCAGTTCCTTGCCAGTCTCCTCTTTTTTCTTGTGCTTTTTTTGCGTCTGGGTATGGATTTTTGTTTTCTTCTTCACTAGCCCTTTAGGGTTCTCCTTCTTAGAATCATCCGAGTCCTCCCCTTTCAAAGAGATGCTGATCAGGGGTTTGCTTTGAGGCTTTTTGCCCTTGGATGAAGAGGGTCTTGTTTTTCTGTATTTCCTCTTCTTCCTGCTTTCATACTCTGAGTCATCAAAACTATCCTCTGTATCAGATGAAGAGTCACTATCAGATTCCTCCTACTTAGAAAAGGCAGAATCAAACATCTCTTCCTCAGAATCCATAGAGGGCTGCATCCGAGCAATTTGAGTGGCCTTTAAATGGTCATAAATTAGGACCATTAGGCCTTGGTGCATAGCAGTATCACCCAGAGGATTCTCTTTGTAAGCCTTAAGGGATGCATTCATCGAACAAAGCAGGAAATAAGGGAAATTAACCTTATCATTGTGCCTAAAGTGATTTAATAGAACAAAATGATACCCATAAACTTTCATAAACCTACCATCTAGAGTGATATATCGCATTAAAACAAAGAGAATCTCCTGCCAGGGTTTGGCAAAAGCCCTAGGTGGGTAGTAGGTTTTGCTCAACTTTACCAGTCATTTTTTCTCTTTCTTAGTTACCAGGTACCTTTCAATAGCTTCCTTGTTGACCTTCCTATCTCTGTAGAAGTTGCAACCTTCCCTGGTGAGGCCCGTGGCTTGAGCAATTAAATCTTCGTCAATTTCAACCATTTGATCACCCATTTTTAACATGCCCTTCTTCCAGTTCTTGCAGAAAAGACTGGTTACCATTCCATCTCGGCCATGGAGTCTCTCCATGAAGTTCGAGAGACCACCTTGCTGCAGAATACCCCAAACCTCTTCCTTCTGTTTCCATTCTTTACAACTACTTGGTTCATATCGCCTCCTATTTCTACCCATGTTGTCGCTACTCACGACCAAATTTTGAAACTTACAGAGCTGATTAAAATGAGAGCTTTTCGGGGCTATAACAATTACCCAGAAAGTGTGAGAGTTTATGGCATTGATGTTGTAATGAGTGATTTTCTCATTATTAAAATAACTCGAAGTACTCACATCAGTACTTTTCATAATTATCCTGTCCATCAAGAGTCTTTGGAGTGCTTCTATATCTCTCATTACTAATTATTTGTCTGACATCTTCAGGGAGTTCACATTCACCCGTCCACGTGGTAATTGCCTCACTTTTAACCGCTGCATTGACAGCCCAGTCAGCAGAGCCGTTGGCCTCCCGGTAGATGTGGGAGATATGGCATTTTTTAAAGGTGTTCACAATGTCAATAGTAGAGGTGATTATGTTGTGAATCGACCATGAAGGTTTTGAAGTCCCATTAAGGCACTTTATTATATTATTTGAATCCCCTTCTATCCATAGGTAGGGGCATTTCCATTTTTTGGCTAGGATGATGCCTTGAAGAGCTGCCATTGCTTCAGCTTTATGGTTGGTTTGGGTTCCAATAGGGACAACAACCATTTCCTTGCAAATTCCTCTATGATCTCTAAGAATAGCTCCACACTCTGAAGGACCTGGGTTACCTTTGGCTGCATCGTCAAAATTAACTTTGAGCCAACCTTGAGGAGGAGTTTGCCATTTAGCTTCAAGCCTTTTATCGTGGTTGAGATTAGGACCATCAGTGATCTTCATATTCCATACCCTTAAGATATTTGAATCTAGTGGGTTGTTCGAGTAACAAGGACCCTCAATGATCCCTATATTTTCCTGAATAGACCATTGAATTTTCTAGAACACAATATCTTGATTAAGGGAGACATCCCTGAAGATTCGGTTATTTCTTTCTTTCCATAGACCCCACAAGATGTGAGGAAGAGAGAGCTGCCCCAGACATCTCAAAAAAGGGTTATCCCATTGAATATTCCAGGAGGAGAGCATATCTCTGGTGTTATTAGGAAACACCCAAGCAATACTAAAGCTCTTGAGGAAGCTTTCCCAAACAGAGGCTGAGAAGGAACAATGGAGAGCAAGGTGGTCCACAGACTCTTCCTCTTGAAGGCACAACACACATCTATTAGGGAGGGCAAAACCTCTGCCTTTGAGATTGTCAAGGGTCAGGATCTTATTTTGGAGGATAGTCCAGAAGAAAAAATTGATTTTGGGGGTAAGACCCTTAATCCAGGCTTTAGACCAATAAGGGTTAATAGGAGGGGGGGGGGGAAGGACACAATACATAGAAGACACAGATAAAGTTCCTTTGGGATCGTGTTTCCAAATAAGGGAGTCCTCTTCATTATTCATCCATACCGCAGACAGATGGATCTTGAGCTTAGAAAGGCTAGGGTGGATACTTTCAATGTTCTGCCATTCATTACCATCCCAGTACTCAGCAACTAAGGAGCCAAAAGATATAATACAGGAGGGACCATGGGGGGCCCATTCATTGAATTCCATTAAAGGTTTATCAAAAAGCTAGGGATCCTCCCAAAATTTTACTTTCCTACCATTTCCAAGTTTCCATATCACTCCTTTAGCTATACTTTCTTTACATTTAGAGGCATGATTCCAAATGTGGGATCCATTAATACTGAGATCCAAATTGATAAAAGAGGAGAGAGAGGAGGACATAAGAGAGTAATTACTTCGCCAAATTTTGCACCATTCAGAATCAGAATGAAACATTCTCCAGACTTGTTTGGACAGGAGAGCTTCATTTAAAGTATGAATCCTCCTGAGGCCCAGACCTCCTTTGCTTTTCGGCCTACAGACCTGGTCCCAGGCCACCAAGGACATTCTTTACTTGTCCTCAACCCCAGACCATAGGAATCTTCTTTGAATTTTCTCAATTGCTTCAGCATACTTAACTGGAATTCTGAAAAGACTAAGAGCATAAATTGGAATACTTTGAAGAGTAGCCTTAAGGAGTTGGAGCTTGCCAGCTTGACTTAAGAGGGCCCCTTTCCAACTAGCAAGTTTTTTATGAAATTTGTCCACTAGAGAACTCCAGAAGGGATCAGGAGGGGCAATTCCCATGGGGAGACCAAGGTAGGTAGCAGGAAGGTCAGCAATCCTACACTCCAAGATTCTGCTAATCCTCTGTTGTCTTCTCTCTGGAGTATTAATGAAAAAGACTTCACTTTTAGCCTAGTTGATAACCTGACCCGAAGCAGAGGCAAATTTACATAGGGTGCACGTTATGCCACATTGTTAATCTTGATCTCCCATTTAATATCCTCCTTAGTCGCCCATGGATCCATGCCATGCAGGTTGTTCTTTCCACATATCATCAATGCCTCAAATTCCCATTTCAAGGATGTGAAATTACTATCCGTTGCGATGCTCAACCATTTGAGTACTGTATTGCACTCAAGGCTTCATCTCCATATTCCCATGATTGCCTAAGTATCAACATTGGAACCACATCTGCCAATTCATCATCCTCATATGTTGACCCTAATACCATCCTAGCCGCTGCAAAAGAGAAAATTTATATATGTTCCTCATTTTCCCAACTCAAAATCAATGACGTTGGGTGTGGTGAATATTCCCTTCAAGGTACATTCATAGTAGGCGCCCTTCCTTTGGACCCACATGCTCATGGAAAACCTACCAAAGAACAAAAAAAGAAGGAACCTGTGGTTCGACAGTATGGCTCCACCACCTTTCAATCTCAAGGAGAGCTTAACCATGAGGTCATAGAAGGAGACATTAATCAATGGCTTTATAAGGACATCCCTACAAATGACACTTGCCTCAGACAACTCAAAGAAAAATATCCCATTGCTCACAAGTGGGCCACTCAAAAGTGGAACTACATCCATAACAAAATTATAGAATGCATGACTTGCTAATGGAACAAGAGAGAACAATTTTTTCCAACAGGCCTACTTCAACCACTTCCAATTCTTGAGAAAAGTGGGAGAGCTTGTCCACGAAATTCATCAAAAGGTTAACCAAGGTACAAGGTAGGGTAACTATTTATATTGTTATTTTGTTTTTTCCTTAATCAAAAACTATTTATATTGTTATTTATGAATTAATGAAGTAATTGTATTTTATTACTATGTCTTCAAATTTTAATGCACCTCAAGTAGAAGACATATTCTTCAAGGAGATATTTAGATTACACGTCTTACCCAAAAACATGATTAGTGATAGGGATAACGTATTTCTCAATTATTTTTGTAAAGAATTATTTTTCTTGATAGGTTTGGAACTCACACCTAATTCTAGCTACCATTTCCAAACTAATAGATAATCAAATATAGCTAATAATTGAATCAATTGGTACTTGAGGAACTATGTTTTAGACTATAAATTTGCATGGATAAAATGGTTTCGCCTAGGTGAATAGTGCTACGATAATTCACATCACATGTACATTGGGATGACCCCTTGTAAGGACCTATATGGTTACAATGCACTATCTTAGATATTGACCTGCTTCTTTTAGATAGCATGGTATGAGTCGTAGATGAATTGATGGGTTGTAGTCAAGAGATATTGAGAATACTAAAGGATAATTTATAGTGAGCACAAATCTAGTAAAAGACTTATGTAGATACAAAGAGAAGAAAGAGGCTCAATATGGTTACAATGCAATATCTTCTATTGATCTACGTCTTTGAGGTATCATGACACCAATAATAGGTGACTTGATGGGTTGTAGTCAACATATATTAAGGGCACTAAAGGATAATTTGTAGTGAGAACATAACTAATAAAAGAATTATGTAGTTATGATGAGAAAAAATAGGTCCTTTGAGGTGGTGGATTTTGTTTTCTTGAGATTGCAATCATATAATCATACTTCTACAAAGAAGGGTGGAAGTGAAAAGATCAAACCCCAATATTATGCACCATACAAAATTATTAAGAAAATAAGAGAAGTGGTCTATGAGTTGGATCTCCCATATAATAATAGGATTCACTATTTTTTTCATGTGTATTGTTTAAAGAAATTCTCAGGTTCACATATTATGCTGTGAGAAGATTTGCCACACTTAGATGAGGGTAAGTTTATTTTTATTCTAGAAGTGATGACACCCACATAAAAATTTGAGGAACAAGAGAATAATAGAGTATTTAGTTAGGTGGAGAAACCTTCCAATAAAAAATCCCACATGGGAGCATCTAAATTTGCATTTCTCTAGGATAACTAATCTTTGGGAGGGAGGACTTGTTATTTCCCTTTTCAAAATTTGGGGATCAGACCTACTATTGACCCATGTGAAGTAATTGTTAGAGGTTGAGAGTTAGGGTTGTTTCTTGATGTGTACTAAGGAACCATCAGAGGTTGAGGATTGAGGTTGTAACTTGATGCATGCTTAGGAACCAAATTTGGTGGTCAAGGATTTGGAGTGCAACATGAAGCATGTGTAAAAACTATTGGTGGTTGAGGATCAAGGATGCAACTTGGCATATTCCCAATCAACAAGGATGATAGGAAATTTCATAAGTCTTGTAAGGTTGACTTGTAATGTATTGTGTGAATTCAAATTTGGGCCTGTTGCCATTTTGGGGCTTGACTAACTAGTTAAATCTTTGGTTGGGTTATATATAAATCTAGGAAACATTTTAATTATAACCATGAAGAAATACTATCTATCTTTTAGGCACTTATGTTCAATTAATATTTTATAGACAAAAACCATAGGATACTATGACCGATAGATAAAAAACCCATTAACTACTAGAATCAGAGGATGAAAACCCTTTGATTATTTGGGAGCATTCTCATTCAGGGAGTGCATTAGAGCATAACAATTGTAGGTAAGTCTAGTGTGAGAAATGTATTTTTATATTTGTAATCATCCTTGATGTTTTGGTCTTGATTGTCATAACAATTCATTAACATAGAGATCTTATTCAAATCAATATAATTATTTTTCTAGAGTTTGTGTCATTCTATGCAAATTCATATATTGACTAGTGATTATGATTCATGCTATTGAGTTTAACTAAATTGATGTCATTTAGTTATTGTTTGTTTGTTGTAAATTTATTTTTCTTAAAAATATATAGCCATATTTCATATGTTCCCCACTACAAAATTTAACCAAGATCTTGCCTATTATCTATCACCTCCAACCCCTCATTTTAGATCTTTTCTTGGGGCATTAACTTACCAATTTTAAAATTGGTCTATAATGAAATGAGAGTCCTCTACCTACAATTTTCCCCATTTCTCATTGTCAACATAATCTAACATAATCGATATTGGTTTTTACTATTTTCCCCCATGTTACCTTTGCTTTTTCATGTTATTTTATTTTAAACTTTTAACTTTTCACATTATTAGGCAATTTTAAACCCACATTATGCATATTCATGTATAAGCACAAATTGAGTTAGATTAAAAAATTGATAATTGAGAGAGAATGATTAAGTTAATTAGTTCTAAGAGCAATGATGATGAGAAAAATGATACCATCTAGACTCTACTTATTGATGTATAAAAAATATGTTATCTAGATATGCACTTTGTCAAAGAGTTTATGTAAAATTGTAGCTCACTAGGTTTTAATTAGACTAAATTGGGAGAGGCCCAAACCATTACATAATTGCTATAGGGAAGAAACCCAAGGACCCACGAGGAGTGAGACACCAAAAATAGAGTGCTAGCTGTCAAAAAAGAATAGAACCCAATAGACACACAAAACCAGACACCACAAAACCCAAAGATTATACTAGACTAAATAAATAAACAGAATAAAAAACCAATAGACACACACCCATCAAAGACATGAATCAATAGCCTACTTGGTGGGGGGCTTCTCAATTTTCCAATCTTGGGTCATCGCTTTCACTTTGTTAGAGAAGGAGAGCCTTTTGTTTGAACCTTTACCAGAAGAAGTAGGAGGGGAATTTTGGGTAGCTTTCACTCTAGATGTTGATGACTCTAAACCAATAGTAGTGAAGGAATCCAAATGATGCTTCTTTCTAGCTTGCCTCCTATCAATTTCTTCCTAAATGGCTTGTAGAGCTACAAAATTATTCTTGGATATTTCATTATTCTAAGCTACAATTTCCTCCATTTTCCTTTTTAGGGACACTTGATTGATCTGTAGAAACTCAATTGCCTTCATCATCTCCTTCCTGTCCTCCTTTTGGTCTATTTTATCATAGAGCCCCTTCTATTCCTCCTCCATTCCTTCCCACCTTTCAATATTTTCAGCTAAATCTTTGGTCGTCATCCAAACCTTTTGGTCCTTATCATCCATAGACCAACTTGAAGCTCAGGAATCTACTTCAACAAGGGCCCCCAATTTGTTAATTTTATTTATTGCCATATTTAGTTTCTCCAGAAGCCAACGAATTATAGTTTCATGTTTGTTTTAGTTGTCTATGTTGAATTGTAACCCTATAGTTTCGACCAGAAACCATAGATCTATAATGAAATCCAACAAAGCGTCAATGAAGAACCATCAAACATGTAAAATCATAAAATAAACCAAATGATACCTTCACACATTCAATGGGTTTGATCTTCATTGTTCTCTTATCTCCCTTGATCTTGCTTTTGATGGGTTTCTCTCAAATTTTTATGCTTGCACAAGAGCTCAATGAAGAATGCACGTGGTTATGATGATGTAAACTTTATTGTGATGATGTGAGCTATAATTTTTTTAGAGTGTAGGTATGATTTTTGCTATGAGAGCCCCCATGATGAAAGCGAAAGGTTGTTTTTATAGAGATCCTCATGAGAATGAAGGGTAGAGATTAAGAGGTGAGATAAAGATGGTTGGATAAGATTAAAGAGAGTAGGTATTTAGGGAGGTATGTCATCATGTGGATAAGAAGAAAAGGCTAAATGAATTATTTAAACAAATAAAGTATTTGTTTAATTAATAGAAGAAGGGCCACACAAATTAAATAAATAAACATATTCATTTAATTTGGAAAAGAGGGAATGGGATAAAATAAATAATAAATATTTATTTAAACTAGAAAGAAGAAGCTTAGTGAATTAATTAAATAAATAGAAATATTTATTTAATTAATAGTAGAAGAGACTAATGAATCAATTAAATAAATAAAAATATTTATTTAATTAATATAGGATATTAGGATATAAATACTTAAATAAACATTAAAGATTTATTTAATTAAAGGATAATTTTAAGCGTCTATAGTAGCCATCACAAAGTTCACTAACCTTATTGACAAAGGTAGGGAAGTCCCATTTCCTCAACGAATTCGCAAGTGAAGGGGGAGGGGAGCCAAATGAGGGGGTAGAGGGGGTGGAAACATTATTAATTAGGTTATCCAAGGTCCACTTAGACCCAATAGACCATGCGGATGCAAAGTCCTCAGAATCATTCTCCTCTGCCTCTAGCTCTTCAATAATTGATGCAACCATGGTCCGATGGGTCCTCAAATAGAGCTAACAAGATCATGCAACAAGAGTAACACAATGAAAGAAACAACAAAACATAGATAAGTTGCAAAATCAGATATCCGCATCATCACATTGTCATCTTAGAACACTTGGTAATCAACCGGTTATATGCAGGCTAACATGCCAGATTACAATCCATCTGGAACTCTCAGAGTCATCCAGATCTCTAATCATGAATCTAGAACCTCATACTAATCGATCTGCCCCTAATGACTACATAAAACAATATATATATATCCTCTAGAATACATCCGGGTCGGCCACAAAATATTACATTAACCAAGGAAGGAAAATGAAATGTGTAAGACAGGTTGCCCCCAAAATGTGAAGATCTCATCCGCCAAGGACAATCCGGAAGTGAAAACCACAAAGGAAGGTTAGCCAAGGGCCTAAGAAAATTGAGTGTGGTGCCAAACTGATTCACAATCCAAGAAATCAATTTGGAAAAGAACCCAAATGAATTGGAAATTTGGAATAATGCACAATAACATGCCTAGAACCCAAAAATATAATCCACAACAAATAAACAACTACCAGAATACACTGAAAGAAACACAAAAAACTATTGAACAAGAACAAAACTAATGAAATATTTTTGGTTGATACAAGATTGCTCATAGACCGGGGACGCTCCTACATCAAACACCCCAGGTAGAAAGAGATGTTCCATGAGTGGCAACTCATGAACATCGAAAAGGATTCAAAATATAAAACCCATATGCTCATTTCTGATCTAAACATCTTCCTTTTCTGCAATCCACTTCCTTTCCTCTTCTAGAACCTTAGCCATATCCTCCAACTTTTGATTTTCTTTGTTATTCTTTCCTTTCTTCTTACCTGCACATTGTCTTTGCTTACTGCTCCTCTCTTTACTCTGTATCCCGAATTTATTTTTGCCACAAGACCTCATCTGGTCTGCCACCATAACCTTACTGTCATCCAGTTCCATCTTTCTATCAAACTTATCTACTTGATCCTTCTGCAAATCCATGCCACCAACCGGTGTAGTCTCCACAACCAGCTTCTCATTACTGCAACTCTTCCCAAGACTCAAATTTCTCACTTGTTCCTCCTTCTCCCTTAAGGAAGTCAAAGTGAACTTCTACCCATCCTTCTCAATAGTGATTAGGTTTCTTCTACAATCATAAATAACTTTCCTATCAAACTGCCAAGGTCTACCCATCAAGACATGACAAGCACTCATCGACACAACATCACATAAGACCTCATCTCTAAAAGGTCCAATATTAAAATACACTAAACACTGCTCCTCCACTTCTATCTTTTGATCATCTTGTAACCAACTCACCTTGTAAGGACAAGGATGATTAAGCTTCTACAATCCAAGCTTCTCTACCATCTCCTCAGATACCAAATTATCAATACTTCCACTATCCACAATAACCTTACAACACTTACCACCTGATTTGCATACAGTCTAGAAAAGACTCCTTCTTTGAGTAGGTCCGATATCTTCATTGCTATGCTCCATCAAGTTTCTCCTAAACATAAGAGATTCTCCCTGCTTCGGTGCACATTTAGATTCAACAACTCTAGCATCCTAATTCTCATTTGCTACACAACTTCTTACCACTCCTTTCTTGCACTCATAAGATCTATGTCTGGTTTCTCCACACTTGAAACATCTGCCCAAAAATCCTCTGCTGCTACTGCCACTGCCTTTTCTCTCTATCTTTTGATACGGTTCTTTATTCCACTTAAGTTTTGGTTCTTCATCTACTCTCTGCTTCTCTAAGCTGTCACTCATCTGCCCCTTATATCTCTCCCTTCCTCTAGGGTTATTTTGCTATCTTTTCACTTTCTCCTTAGCTTTCAAAGCATATTGGTAAGCCTCCTCAACTGTAGAAATCTTTAGCATACTCATATCATCTTGAATGTTAAATGCAAGTACATTTATGTATCTATCCACCTTCTCCCTATCCATCTCTATACGTCCAAATCTAATCATCACCTTGTAGAATTACTCAGTATACTCTTTCACACTCATGTTTCTCTACTTCAGGTTCTGCAACTTCTTGAACAATTCCAACTCATAGTCTCCCGGAATGAACTTAGCCTTCAATATTGCAATCATCTATTTCCATCGGATGATCTTCATTTCACCATTCTCCACTATGTCTCTCTGCAACTCTTTCCACCATAAGGCATCATGCCCTTTCAATTTACTCTATGCCAACCTAACCCTCTGCGGGTCCTTAATATCCTCAAATTCAAAGTAGTCCTCCAACTCTTTGATCCAATCAATAAAATCCTCCAGATTTAGCATCCTAGAAAAGTTTGAAATCTCCACTTTATGTATTTTGCTCACTTGCACCACCACTCTCAGAAATATTTCCTCTCTTCTGTCTTCCGGTCCTTCGACCTCTTCTGCCTCAAGCTCTTCTCCAGCTTCTTCATATTCATCCTTAGACTTCGGATTCCTCTGCAAACGAGCCAATGCGTTTCAGATCTCATTCATCTCATTCTTGAAATCCTCCATTATCTACTCTACCCTCTGGGGGTTCATCCTTCTAGGCGACATCTCCTCCTTTGCTCCGGTGCAACTACCTCAACTCGGTGATCTGACTGCAGGTTTCAATTTCCTCATGCTCGGTGATCTATCGAACACACTCGCAACTTGCCTCCACTTGGTGATTTTTTCACCCAAATGAATGCCTCAAGGTTCAAAACTAGCTCTGATACTAATTGATGCAGCCATGGCCCGGTGGGTCCTCAAAGAGAACTAACCAGATCATGCAATAAGAGTAACACAATGGAAGTAACAACAAAACATAGATAAATTACAAAATCAAATATCCACATCATCACATTATCATCTTAGAACATCCGGTAATCAACCGGTTACATGCAGGCTAACATGCTAGATTACAATCCATCCAGAACTCTTAGAATCATCCAGATCTCTAATCATGAATCTAGAACATCATACTAATCGATCTGCCCCTAATGACTACAAAAAATAATATATATATCCTCTGAAACACATCCGGGTCGGCCACAAAAGATTACATTAACTAAGAAAGAAAAATCAAACGTGTAAGATAGGTCGGCCCCAAAACGTGAAGATCTCATCCGCCAAGGACAATCCAAAAGTGCAGACCAGAAAGGAAGGTCGGCCAAGGGCCTATGAACATCGAGTGTGGTGCCAAACTAACTCACAATCCAAGAAATTGCTCCGGAAAAGAAGAAATCTCCAACTTAGATGATAAGCTCAAAACTGCTTCGGAACCTAGAAATAGTTACTCCGGAAGGAACAACTCATTGGAAAAGAACTGAAATGAACTGGAAATATGGAATAATGCACAATAACACGCCTAGAACCCAAAAATCTGATCCGCAATGAAAGATAAACAACTACTAGAATGCATTGAAAGAAACATAGAAAACTGTTGAACAAGAACAAAACTAAGGAAATTTTTTTGGTTGATGCAAGATTTCTCATAGACCATGGATGCTCCTGCATCAACAATGCTTTCAATAATGGGGGGGGGGGGGGGTGTGCAGGGGGTTCTTGGATTTGTTCATCCTGCTAGGGTTAACCCTAGTAAGGGTCCTTTTGGGTTTAGGAGTGGAAATAATATCTTTACTATCTGGTTTATTCGATAACTCAACACACATAATGAGACCAGAGGGATTACAAGCCAATCCACCACTAGGGGTTAAATTCAGATGAAAATTAATAAATTAATAAAACTCTTTTCCTACCTGGGTTCACCTCTCGGGCCTTCCTTTGGAATTATGGGATGAATAAATTATTGCAAGTGTTGCGAACTCCTTTAGCTAGTCCATTTTTTTAGATGCTATTACTAAAAAAAGGTCAAGGTTGGTGTTTGCATGGTTTATGCTTGTGTGGTGCTTGGCTTGCTATTACCTTTGTCAATTGAACTAAAGTCTCATCTGGGTTCTTGGACCCAACCAATTAAGTATGAGAACTTGACCCCATTTTTGTAACTTTATTCTTTGGGGGGTCATCTCAACACCCATTTCCAGAATGGTGGTCGTAAAGGGATGTCCTCCAAGGTGAAAGGTAAGGGTCAGTTGGTTTCCAGCTTGGTTGTTGAGGAGTCTGGCTCTAGCTCTTTACCCCCCAGAATCTGCCTAGAAGGAAGTGGGTTCTAATGCTATGGCTTTATTGATGCTGATGTTTGTGGAGTATTTTCTCTAGCTATCTCATAATCCGAACAAGGATCCCCCTCTAAATGGGATGATGGATTTTCCTCCTAAAGTTTCTTTGGAGGTTGTGCTCTCTCTGGAGAATACCCTGAACAAGATTGTATGTCCTTTGGTTTATGATGGGCCTAAGGTCTATGGAATGCCTTCCCCTATACTAGATATTGTCCCCTTTGTGGTGCCAAATTTTCTTAAGGGGCTCCCTTTCTTGTTGAGTACCTCTAAGGTCTCTCCTTAGTAGGTCACTCCTCTCCACAGTCAACTTCATCTCTAGATAAAGTTTCCCTCTATTGTGGTGTGGTGGTTTGTTCCCCTTGTATTCACTCTCATGTTGATTCTAAATTAGACAATTTGAATTTTAATTGTTCAGGAATCCATCCTTGCCCCTAACCTCTATCAATCAAAAGTGCTAGAAAGTTTGCGGATGTGGGCAAGGATTCAAAGCTAGGAAGGAAGTTGGTGAGGGAACTGAGGCAGTTCAATGCTGCTAGAGATGTGGTTGATGGTAGCCAAAGTACCCTAGAGTAGGTTTGCTCTTGAAAACTCAAAAAATTATTGTCCTATCTTGGAACATTCAAGGACTAAATGGTTCCCACAAGCAGATTTTGGTGAAAAATCTGGTGAAAGATTTGAAGTCAGACATTTTTCTTCTTCAAGAAAATAAAATGAGTTCTAATGCCTTCTATAAGGTGCACAACTTCATTTGGTCCTTCTCTAAGTCCATAACTATGAGTGTTGATGGTGCTTCTAAAGGTTTGGCTACTATATGGAAACCCAACAATCTCAATAGGACCCTTAAGAGTTAAGACAAAAATGGTATAAGTATCTCTTTTGTGGATGGTTTGTCTAAAGTGGAGTGGGCCCTCACTAATGTCTACGCACCTAATAATTTGGTCATGAGAAGGGAATTTTGGGATTTACTACTTGATTTTTAGGGAATTTTTTAGAACTCCAATTGGATGCTCATGGGAGAAGTTAATACCCACTTTATCCCTGGGAAAAATTGGGAGGTTCTTCTAACTTCTCTAACACTATGCTGGATCTTCATGATTTCTTATAAAATTTAAGCTGGTAGGAATAGCTCCAACCATGTGACTTCTCTGAAAAAATTAATAAAATGCAAAAATTTTAATATAAATTTATTTTTAATTAGATTTTATAAAAAAATATTAATATTTAATGTAATTTATGTTTTCATGAAATATTTTATTATTTTGATGTATAAATTGAATTAGAAATAGAATATATATTTTTAAATATTAAATTTAACATAAATTTCTATTAACGATTTATAATTATTATTTTAATTGACAGGTATTTATATATGAAACATTTTTATTATTATTAACATGGCTTCCGTGTGCCAAGGAAATGTGCTAGGGTTTCGATCGAGAAGGTTTTCACAAAACTACAGAGCCCCTTACCAAGGTCAAAATACTGAAAAAGGGAGAATCAACGCTTGGAGACCACCCGGCCTCAAGGGGGAAGGAGAGTATCCCCAGATAGATTATGACCACACTCCAAAAAGAGGCAAGGGTAGAGTTGGAGTTTGAGAGGCTCAATCTCATGGGTAGTTTTCGTAGGCTCAAAATTAGGGAGGTTCCTAGTACCATAATCTATTTGAACAACTAGCGATGGGTGCCAACTCTATTGCAAGGAAAGTCTAGAGGTCGATTAAAACCACTCAGGTGGAAAACTAGAATAAGGTAAGTGTGATAACTTCTACCAATAGAGCCATTTCAGTTTCTATAAACACACCTAAATGGAATGATGTTGTATCCTATTTCAAAGAAAGGGATTTTTTCATTAAGTGGGCAGGGAAATGGCCTGATTTCTCCAGAATCAAATAATGGTGTTTTGATACTTGGGGTTTCAACTATGAAATTAAATCTCTACCTAATGGTTTTTATCTCATCATTGAAAATGATACTAGAATGAAAACTTGGGTCTTAAATAATGGTCCTTTTTTCATGGGAGGCACGAGAGTTTATATTAGGGACTGGGAACCAAATTTTGATCCCACTAAAGCAAGTATTGGGGAAATACTGATATGAATAAGAATCTTCAACCTCCCAAGGGAATACTAGAATACAACAACTTTGAAACTTATTGGAGACAAGTTATGTAAATTTATTAGGGCAAACAAGGCCTTTAAATAATAGGATTGCAGTATGTGTATAACGATTTGCATCAGCTGGAAACCCTTCCCACCACTCCTGGGAGCTATAGAAATTAGATCAAATGCTGACATGTGGTGGTAGAAGATAGAGGTGGAGGAAGTTGTTGAACACTGCAAGAAATGTAAAGTGGTGAGTCATCAAGAAACAAATTGTACAATGGAAAAAAAGAGAAAACCCCACTAAATGAAGGCCCACAAGATGCTTGTCTAGACCAACATGGCGATGAGATCGATGCAAAAATCACCAGCAAGACTCAGGAAAGGGAAGATTTAGAAAAGAAGGGCTTAATTCTTGATCACCCTCAATCACCAGCAGAGGAATTTGCCAAAACCCAAGTCAAGAGAATGCTATTTGACAATACAAATCAGAATTCATAGACAACCAAACACTTAGAGTAGCCTCTAGAAATGCAGATGGATGAAGACAATATTGGGCACATAAATCACTGACTTGAGTTAGATTCAGATGGTGTTTTCTCTTCTCTAGTGAATAAATTCCCCGCTCAAACCCATGGCAATAAATTGATTGCTTCGGATATGGTAGGTGAAGCTTTAGACAAGGTGGAAAAATTATTAAAGGTTATTGAAACCAATAACACAAGGTGGAAAAATTGTTAAAGGTGGAAAAATTATTAAAGGTTTAGACAAGGTGGAAAAATTATTAAAGGTTTCAAGATCTTCCTCAAGCTGTTAAACTTCCTCCGAGGCACAAGGCTCTGATACCAATTATTGGAAACCAATAACACTGAGAGGAGGGGGGGGGTGAATCAGTGTTATACCAAAATATAAGATTTTAGCCTTAACAAAATATTCATGCACCAACCGGTATACCAGTATAAATAGAATTGAAAGAAGTAAAGCAACCAATAAGCCAAACACATAAATGAGAACCATAACACACATATTTATACGTGGAAAACCTCAATGAGGAAAAACCACGGTGAGATTTGTGACCCACAATATCAATCCACTGGCCATATGAAGAGATATTACAATATATGATGGGCCTCACTTGCAGGAAGGCTTACAACCTAGAGCACACTGCTCATCACAAAAGGAGCCTCACTGCCTACATAAAATTCCAGACAACAATTCGGAGAAGTGTAAACTACTAAGATAGCATCTTCAATGCTTGAATACAGTTCCGGTTTAAGCTCTATCTATTCCGGTTGAAACCCTAAACCTCTTTACCGGAATACCCCTTACAATAAATTCCTCACATACATAATCTCTTTGATATATTTCACATTACATTATATCCAAATATCCATCCTATCTTTATTCTCTCATTACAAAATGATCTAATCAATATCCCCTATATACCCTATACAAATTTATGCCTTATGTCGGCTTACAAGGATATACACAATATTAGATTACATGTAGGCCATATAACATAAATGAATAAACATTAAAATAAGTTTCCGAAGATGGATCCAAGATGTGTCCGCCTCCAATACCAATGTCCTTTACTATACCATGTCAACCTGCATTGCCGGTGACCAAAGAAATCTTCCTGACCTGCTAGTGCCGTTGCCGGTGTAGAATCTATGAAGTGCCTGCCAGTACACCATATGAAGCCGGAACCCAAAATCATGTTGCCATCAATGACAACATAGTGAAACCTAACCAATAGAGTGTCAATTTCCAACAATCTCTCCCTTTGGTATTGATGGAAACACTCATGTGAAAAAGTGGTCATGGTTTCATTTGCCGGTTTCATCCCGCCCTACTCCCCCTAAGCTGAATATGCAAAATACTTCATATCTCCAAAATTCTAAAACTCTGTAGCTCCCCCTAATGTATGCAACCCTTTCATTCTTCTTCACATCTATACTACTCCCCCTTTGACATCAATGCCCCAAAAAAAAAATGTCAAAGAATAATAACTGTGCACAAAATACCTCCAAAAATGTCTTACCGGAGCTTGACCAGTTTCAAGATTTCCGGATAAGCTTTCTCCAGTAACTCCACATAAGTATCCCAGCTAGTTTTGAATGTGCCAAGGGAAAAGATTCTTTCTCATTTACCTCTGCTGGTGTGGGCTTTCCCAACATATCCATGCATTCCTTCTTATGTACACAGAGTGAATCCAATCTTGGACTCACCAAACCTCTAAGACTTATGGCTCTCTGAATGATCTTATCTCTTTCCTTTTCAAGAGAAGAAATTTGGTTCTCCAAGGTCAAAATTTATCCATCAATAGATGTTGTCAGTGAAATTAGTCCATCAAAAGAGTTATCAATATTAGCAATTTTCTCCTATAACTCTTTTATCTTGTTACCTACATTTGATGTAAGTATCTCAGTGTTGCAACATACCCTAAATATGTTAGTACATAGTTTCAAAGAATTTTCAATTGGAATTAACTTCTCCTCAATCTTTTTCTTCTCTCTTAATGATCTGATCAAAAGCGACTCTCTTAGCCTGAGTGAATTTTTCAAGTGCTTGCTAGTTAGAGATCTACTGTAAGGATTGAAAGTTTTTTGATATGTGCTCAGTTATTACCTTAAGCTTGTCGGAAGGGCTTGCTTCATTTTCAATCTTACGCTCTGTGACCAATTGGTGTAGAACAATGATGGAGTGATCAATAATCCCTTTGTCTGTGGTTTCCTCCTTCATCAGTTTCTGAGCAGACATCATCATCAGTTTATGTGGGACTCATCTCTGTGATGGTTTTATTTTCCACTAGAGAAGTGTCAATTGTCAATAATGATGTGCCAACAACTGGTTCCCTATCAGATTCCCCTATTTTCTTTGATTATTTATCCTTTATTACCTCCTCACTTGCACCGGTGGCTTCGTCACTTGGTGCAGTCTGTGCAACTATCGGTTCCTCTCTAGGAACAATATCCTCAACCTGTACATTAGTATCTGGAGGACAATTGTCCTCAATGTTAGTATCCTGTACAATGTTTTCTTCATTAACCGATGTTTCATTATTTGTCTATATAATTGTGTTTACCAGTGGCTCAATTTCCACTATCTTGATATTCTTCAAAACTGAGGGTGGAGTACCCATGATCCCTTTTCCTTTCCCTTCAGCCGGTGTATCTATAGTATCTGTTTTTGTCTCCGGTGAAGGAAATAATCCTTTGTGTTCTCCCAAAAAATTGATCCAAGCCTTGTGAGTTTCTTTTATTACCTCATTCATCCTTCCTAACATCAGGCTAGTTATTCTATGTTTGCTATTGAATACCTTCCTGTTTGTAGCCTCAATTGTCTTTTCCATCTCATCTGGAGTTATAGCAACACAGATAGCTAAAAGTTCTTGCATTTTAATGTGTTTGTCTTCTTGCATAGCAAATAACCTTCTAGCATCTAACATGTTATATAACTTTGCCGGTATTTTATTTTCTCTCTATTAATGCTTTCTTATAAATATCTAAGTACAATAGAACTGCTTCCTCTACCTCTCTCTGTTCATCAACTTCTAGTGTATCATAATAAGACTTAACATTTTTCAGCATCCCATCCTTAGTAATTTCATCAACAATTTCAACACAAGCCATAAGTGGTATAATAGTCATATTACCAGTCTCTAGTGCCAAATCAATGTCACTCTTCTTCCTCCTTCTGGTAGTACTAGATGCAGCTGTTGATGTAGCCTTGGTTGCTTGCTTTTGTGCCGGTAAATTTATGGTGACCTTCCTAACCAATTGTTTCTTTGCTTCCACTTTAGGTTTTTTCGGTTTCTTCTTCACAACCCTTTTGAAAGCTAATGGTGTGTTATCTTGAGACTCAAAATCTGTAGTCACATGTCAATGTGAACTACCAGATCCTTCCTCTTTCTTCCTTTCTCCGGGATAGCATCAATGAGTGCCTTAATGTCCTTTGAAACCTCTTGTACAAACTTACTTGCCTTTCCTTCTTGTTTTTCCCTTTTCTTTTGGTTGAATTCAATTTCAACCTCAAGAGTCTTCTGCTATGCTGTTCCGCAGGGTTTTTTTGCCTCATCTATTTCTGCATCTATTAGCATTTTCGCATAAGCATCAAGAATCGGTGCATCTACCTCATATCCCATTTCCTCTATCCAAATTTTTTGGGGCTTGACAACATCCATGAGAGTCACATCCTTCTTAACCATGAAACAAATGTCGGTAGAGTATTTCTCTACTATTTGCTCAGGTATTCTTATCCTAGACCTCATAGTTTTTTCAAAATCCTTAAAGTAACCCCATACCTTATCATCTCTCAAACTTCCCAATGCAGCAATTGATTGCTTTAACTATCTTCCTACCGAGATGTCAAAAGCCCATTGCTTCCTACCAGAACTGGGAGTATCATTCAAAAAGTATAGCATTAAGAAGACTAACAAATTCTCATACTGGAAGGTTCCCTTCTTCTAACCTTTAATTTTTTCCCTAAGTTGATCAATAAATCTTCAAGCATCCAACCACAAAGATCTAACTTGATATTATCCGTCATCATCTTATATGCAACCAAAATACATGAACTAGAAACTGAATTCAGTCTATTAGACTGAGTTACCTTGTATCCTATAACCATGCTTCCAAATTTGATATTGGTGTCAGTGATAGTGCTCGCTTTCATCGATCTCTTGTTAGATGTAGCGCCGGTGATCTGCCTCACAAAGTCATTTGACACTTTCTTATCCGGATGTTGCCCTATTGATGGTAAACCTGTAATTGCCCAGATGGCTTCCTTAGTGATTTTATAGGGCCTATCCAGCCATATGAATTCCCCATGTACTCTGCTCAGTATATATCTGACTATTTCATCCTCGAACTCTGGAATATCTAGAATATCTGTGAACCCTAGATCTTTGATGTGTTGATATGCTGGTTTGATCTTACTAGATTCTCCCATGAGTTCATTCATATACATCCCTTTGATATCTGAAGTGCCTAAGTCCTCCATATGACAATGAATGTATGCCCTAACATCTTCTACATACACTACTCCCTCCATAACGCGAGAAAACGCTCCAACCGAATCTTCCTTGGTAGCCACATGTGGATACCATTTGAAAATTGGCCTAGGGCGGTCCTTAACCTCTACTACAATTGGATTTGCATTGAAAATAGGAACATAAGATGATCCCGCTTCCATGATTCAAGAAAAATACCTTTTTCTTGCTCTCGATGAAAACTTTCAACAATTTCTTCTAGACGCCAGTGTGATTGCTCAAGAAGAAATCTTATTGCCTCTGAATAGCCTCTGATCGCACTAAGTCGCTCTGAATGCTGGGTGAATAGTAATGAAGTGTATTCGACCTTTTATCCTTAAAAAAAAAACCCTAATCTTTCATTGACATAAATGACTACCAGTGAAAGATACTGGATCTCACTCTAAACATATCAATGCCAGATAATCCTCTCCAATATCTGGAACATCTTCCAGAATCTCCTCCAGGGGTTGTGTGTGTGAAAAGTGGACTTGTATCTGTATCTGGAATACACAACACTTCAATTAAGTCATTAGATGCATGGTTAGAAAATCAATAATCAAGAATAATAAACCATTACAAAGGCGACCCATTGCCTTCTAGTAGATGCGAGTTTAGATTGCTAAGCTATCCAGTGACTAGACAACACCTAAACGAAGGATTTTTAAATCTATATGAGCATGAATATGAGCTAAATGGATGCAAGATTTAAGTTAGATATGTAAGATTAATCTAACATGATTTAAGCAATATATGAATATTTAAGCTAAATAATTTAATCAATATGAAATATCTCAATGCAAATTCTTAATGAACCTAAAGCAAAAATAGCATAATAACAATATATTCTCCAAGATCTTTGAATGAGAGATGAGAGCCTGAATTTATAGAAAATTCAGAAAGAAACCAAAGGCTGAGATCAAATGATGATGAGCGATCAAGATTTTCCAAGAGGAAACACAATCCAGGTGAATTGATGTGATTGGATGCTTTTCTCAGTTTTAAAGGAAATTGAACTAAAATTAAGATAAAATCAGAAAAAAACTGATTTATTCTCTATTTCATTTAATTTTAAGATTTAATTGTTTTAATTGCTTTCTTTGAGATTATTTATCAATTTTTAATTTGTTTTTCAAGATTATCTCCAATTGATTTCTTTTCTCAAATTTTAATACTTTCTTTTTGTCAATTAATTCCTTTTTTTATTTGTTTCCCTTTTTTGAAGATTTATGGCAATTTTAATTTATTTTTCAAATTAATTCCTCTTTTTGGTGATTTAATGGCAAATTGATTTATTTAATTAAATATGCAAAATATGTTTAATTAAAATAAATAAGATAATTGTTTAAAATGATTTACTTGGAATGATTTAATTAATATTGGCTGATTAATTTGCCATGTGACATTGATGATTTTAGATTTAATTGTGTGCTCAAGATTTATTTAATTGCCTCTGGTTAGGACCTTGGTTACGTTGTTGAGATTAGGGGCTCATGGTTTAGATGACCATTTTTAGGGTATTACAGGGGCATATGCATCATCTTCCATGAAATTTTGCCTACCCCTAAGGCATCTGCCTTAGTTACCAGATGAGCTCATTGCCGGTGCCAATGTAGGAGCAACCTCTTCTACCAGATAGGTAATCGAGATATTCCCATCTGATGATTACTCTTCTGTCTTCCTCACCCATCTCTGAGTATGATCTTGCCAGATTTCACTAACCTTCTCTTTTCCTTTTTCATTTGATCCTCCATTGCCAACCGGTGGATTTCTACTTCTGCAGAACTTAACAATATGTCCAATTTCATTGCATACATAACATGTAACATTGTTCTTTTGATTTGCCTTGCTAAAATGATTGAAATTACTTGACCTGCACTGATTAGCCATATGTCCAAATTTTCCACAAGCATAGCATTTTACATTCAATCTATAGTCTTCTGTCTTATGACCAATTTTATTGTATTTAGAACATTTATCGGGAGTAGAATCAGAGTTCTAATTTGCTCTGTTTCTACATTGCCTAGCCATGTGACCAAATCTATTGCAAACAAAACATCTACCATTGAATTTATAAGAATTGAATTGCCTTACAGGTGCCTTATGGTTTTGATCTTCATTAGCAGTACCAGAACTCTGTCCTTGCTCAAATCCAAGTCCACTGGAATCTCCAATATGCCTCTATTTCTTCAATAAATCATCAAGCTATGCTGAGCTGATCTTGAATTTTTCTTTGTACTCACTTGCAACAGTTAAATCATCTCTTAGTATTGTCACTTGTCTCTCAATATCTTTCTCATTACTCTGGGATTGTACCAAATCAGTTCTCAATATATCATTTTCATGAACCAACCTACCACATTCTTCAAACTTGTTCTTCAAGGATACAAAAAGATTTTCTTCCTTTTTCTTTCTATCCTCAATCTCGTTAGACATCTTCATTGTCATAGCTTGCATTTCATTCTTCATAACCATGTTCTCTTGACTCAATTTCTGACATTGTTCCTTAAGTGCATTTTTCTCTTTATCATCCCGATTTTGCAACAGTTCCTTCCTCCTAGATTGAACAAATGATAGCCTCTCTTGTAGGACAAGAATGAATTCCTTAGCAGAATTCAACTCATCTTGTAGCTTTAAGTTCTTCAATCTTTCAACATCATAATCTTCAAGTGCCACTCAAGCTGCTTCTCCAAAGCCATATTCAATGATTCCGGTTTCAGGATCTTCCTCAAGCTATTAAACTTCCTTTGAGGAACAAGGATCTGATACCAATTGTTGGAAACCAATAACACTGAGAGAGGGGGGGGGGGGGGTGTGAATCAGTGTTATACCAAAATATAAGATTTTAGCCTTAACAAAATATTCATGCACCAACCGATATACCGATATAAATAGAATTGAAAGAAGTAAAGCAACCAATAATCCAAACACATAAATGAGAACCATAACACACAAATGTATACATGGAAAACCTCAATGAGGAAAAAACACGGTGGGATTTGTGACCTACAATATCAATCCACTGGCCATATGAAGAGATATTACAATATATGATGGGCTTGCACTTGCAGGAAGGCTTACAGTCTAGAGCACACTACTCATCACAAAAGGAGCCTCACTGACTACATAAAATTCCAGACAACAATCTGGAGAAGTGTGAACTGCTAAGATGACATCTTCAATGCTAGAATACAGTTCCGGTTTAAGCTCTGTCTGTTCCGGTTGAAACCCTAAACCTCTTTACCGGAATACCCCTTATAATAAATTCCTCACATACATAATCTCTTTGATATATTTTGCATTACATTACATCCATATATCCATCCTATCTTTATTCTCTCATTACAAAATGATCTAATCAATCTCCCCTATATACCCTATACAAATTTATGCCTTTTGTCGGCTTACGAGGATATACACAATATCAGATTACATGTCGGCCATCTAACATAAATGAATAAACATTAAAACAAGTTGCCGATACCGGATCCAAGATGTGTCAGCCTCCAATATTGATGACCTTTACTATTCCATGTCAGCCTGCATTGCCGGTGACCAAAGAAATCTTCTTGACCTGCTGGTGCCGGTGCCAGTGTAGAATCTGTGTAGTGCCTGCCGGTACACCATATGAAGCCAGAACCCAAAATCATGTTGCCATCAAAGATAACACAATGAAACCTAGCCAATAGAGTGTCAATTGCCAACACTTTGGACAATCATTGAAGCTAATTTGATTGTGGTGGTGGAAGAATCTAGAGGCAATTCATACATTTTGAGAGATTTGAATAATACATTTTTTACCCTAGTACCTAAAAAAGATAAAGTTTAGATTTTTAAGGACTTTCACCTCATATCTCTTTGTAACACCACTTATAAGATTATCACAAAGGTTATAGTCTCAAGATTGTAACTAGTGTTGAATAGCATCATTTTAGAAGATCAAAGTTATTTTGTCCTGAGGAGGTCTATATTAGATGTCATTATCATCACCCATGAGGCCATACACACAATATGAAATATGAGAGTAGAGAAAAAGATTATCAAATTGGATATTTAAAAAGCCTATGATAGAGTTAACAGATGTTTTCTCCTCATAGTTCTGGAAAAGTTTGGATTTTGTAGGCAATGGGTTGACTAGGTCAAAAGCTACATCATAACGCCTACATTTTCAGTTCTTGTCAATGGCAGTCCTCACGACTTGTTTGAAGGATCACGTGGTTTGAGTTAAGGAGACCCTCTTTCTTCATACTTAATCATTATAATGGTAGAAGTGTTGGGCAGATTTATCACTAAGTTGAGAATAGAAAATAAATGGAAAGGTGTAGAAATTGCACCCAACATGGATCCAACCACACACCACCAATTTGTAGATGACACACTTCTATTTACGGATGCCTTTATTAGAGAAGCAAGATGCATCAAGAAATCCTTGGACAAATATTATATGGTGTCGGGACGATAAGTAAATTGACACAAATCAGACATTTATTTCTTTAATGTTTACCTAATCAAAGAGTGGAGATTGGAAGGATCCCAAACATCAAAATTGGTGCCCTCCTAGGTAAATTCCTTGGTAACCCACTTTTTCCTGGCCCAAATTGTGTGAGCCTCTATAATTAATTTGATTGGTGACCACGTTAGAAAACTTGATAGGTGGAAGAGCCACACAAGAGCAAATGAATTTCTTCAACATGTAGACAACTCATGTTAAAATTGGCAATAACATCAATTCCAATCTTTGCAATGATGTGATTTCAAATCCCTTCAAAGATATTGAAATCTTAATCACTTAGAAGATGAGAAATTTTTTCTGGAATGGAAAACAAGAATAGGATAAAACCCCATTGATTGCATGGGAAAAGGTTTGCAAATCGAAGCAAGAAGGAGCAGCAGTGAGGAACCTAAATTTACTAAATGAAGCCATGGGTGCAAAGTTTGTTTGGAACATGTATAAGAATCTTGAACACAAATGGGTGCTTTTTTTAAGAAACAAGTACTTAGACAACCAAGAGAAGGAAATAATCTTCACAATAGAAAATCCTCCCAAGGGTTCAGTGATATGGAATTTTTTCATTAGCTGTACACAGATAGTGACTAACCATCTTACTTGGCAAATTGGTCAAGGTGATAAAGACAACTTTTGGGAGGATTCCTGGGAAGGCTATGCGGCCTTATCAAACTCATAGGAGGTGGTAGAAATAGAAAATTACTTACCACAACAGTGGGGTACACAAGTTTAGAGCTATGTGGAATCTTATTATAATAATGGAGTTCCTAGATGGAGATGGAGGAATCCTCAGGGATTGAATCTCAACGTAGAGAAACAAAGGTTATACAATTAGATAACAACAAGGAGATGCCTAAGCTTAAGTGAGTTAGATGACCAAATTATTTGGTGTGGAGCGAAGATGGGCTAGTACTTAGTCAAAATGGGCTACAACTACTAGAAACAAACAACTTAAATGAAGAATGGCCTTACAAACTATGCTGGAACAACAATTGCCTCCCCAAAGCAGGAACTTTGGCATGGATGGCATTGAAGGGTAGAATTTTAGTGGGCGAGCCTCTCAAAAAATACAAATTTCATGGTCCTT